>NC_057814.1:151820267-152101978 GCF_018294505.1 Triticum aestivum
CGTGATGCGGCTGAGCGCAGGGTCAACGGCGCGACGCGGACGGGAGGATGCGGCCCCGGGGAGCCAGCGGTGCGGGCGTCTTGCTGGCCGTGCCCGGGCCTCGCGTGCGCGAGTGCAGCAGCGCAGGCAGCCGGCCCATGTGCGGAGGTGTGTGCAGGAGGCGCTCGGGGGAGCGGCCGGAGTTGAGGCGAAGCAGCGCGAGGCCGCAGAAGAGGCCGAGCTCCGACGGGAGACTGCCCGCGATGTTGCCGTCGTTGAAGTCAAACCATAGTATGGGTAGCATTCAGCCAGTATGTTATCTGGAACGAGTATGAGCAGTGTACTAGGCATATCTGACTATTATACGAGCAATATCTGGGATGCATATGGGTTGCGCACTGGCTAATGCATAGGTGGTGTTTGGCTAATGGTTTGACCATGGTTTGACTTGTATCTAGCTTGCTTGCATAGATGAGATATGGAGTGGCAAACGCGCGCTTCGGCCGGAGCAAGGCACAACGCGGAGGGGAGCAGACGCAAGCGACGCGGCACGGCGCGTGCACGGATGCGGCCGGCCGAAGCGAGGCACCGCACGCGCGGCGCGTGCGTGGACGGACGATCGGCGTTGCAACGGTGATGATGACGAAGGCGGCGAGGCCGACGACGAGGACGCACCGTCCCGCGCGGCCGCTCCGGAGGCGGGTCAAAGTCGAGCCCCCGAGCGCTACCGGAGAGACGGCGCGACGCCGCGGCGGTGATGGCGAAGATGGTCCCGCCCGGACTGCGAAACCAGCAGCAGCGTGGTAGCATAGTAGTAGTACCACACCACGGTGGGCGCCAACTGTCGTGGTATTCTCACGGGGGGCTTGCGAGTCGACATATGCCACAAGGGCTTAGTGTGAGGGTAAGACTGCTGCTGATAGGCCCGGGAGCGGGTATGCGAGTAGCACACGCTAGTTTACCCAGGTTCGGGGCTCTCCGGAGAGATAACACCCCTACTCCTGCATGTCTGAGTATCTGTAGTATATCTGGTACAGAGTTGCTCCGGGAACTGTATCTGAGCTCAGTGCCATAGGCATCTGGCTTTGTATATGTCTCATATATGTGTATGAGCTAGCTAGCAAGTGGGCATGAAAGAGCTCCACCGTGAGTGGGCATGAACGCATGCGTGTGTGTGTGCCTAGAGTGGATGGATGGATGGGTGGCATATATATAGGTGAGCTAGCTTACTACCTAAGCTAGGTAGTGGCGTGGGGGGCAAGTGGGCATGGGGCACCATGCCCATGATGGTCTGGACATGATGTGCATGCCTCCTTGTCCCTGGTGCACTTTATAAAACAGTGCCTAGGGACAGATACACTGTAGATGATGTCGTCGCGGTATAGCCGTCTCGTTCGCGGTATGGCCGTCACGTAGGTGTCGGGTCTGGCTGCGGTCGGCAGCCGGCTGGTCGGCTGGTCGGCAGTCGGCAGCCGGCCGGGTAGAGCAATCGGACGGGGAGTCGGCAGGAGCAGCCGGGCAGTCTGACTGAGGGGCTTTGCTAGCCCCGATGTCTTGAATTATTGTCTCGCCGTATTCGGGGTATCCATGGCCAATTACTCCGACAGTACACCTTCTATCACAGATCCGAAGGCAAGATATTCCTTGCTAAAAAGGGATACTTTCTAGAGAAGGAGTTTCTCTCGAAAGAAGTGAGTGGGAGGAAAGTAGAACTTGATGAGGTAATTGTACCTTCTCCCGAATTGGAAAGTAGTTCATCATAGAAATTAGTTCCAGTGATACCTACACCAATTAGTGAGGAAGTCAATGATGATGATCATGAAACTTCATATCAAGTTACTACCAAACCTCGTAGGTCAACCAGAGTACGTTCTGCACCAGAGTGGTACGGTAATACGGTTCTGGAAGTCATGTTACTAGACCATGACGAACCTGCGAACTATGAGGAAGCGATGATGAGCCCAGATTCCGCAAAATGGCTTGAGGCCATGAAATCTGAGATAGGATCCATGTATGAAAACAAAGTATGGACTTGGTGGAATTGCCCGATGATCGGCAAGCCATTTAGAATTAATGGATCTTCAAGAGGAAGACGGATGCTGATGGTAGTGTTACTATCTACAAAGCTTGACTTGTCGCGAAAGGTTTTCGACAAGTTCAAGGTGTTGACTACGATGAGTTTTTCTCACTCGTAGAGATGCTTAAGTCTGTCCGAATCATGTTAGCAATATCCGCATTTTATGAAATCTGGCAAATGGATAAACAAAACTGCATTCCTTAATGGATTCATTAAAGAAGAGTTGTATATGATGCAACCAGAAGGATTTGTCAATCCTAAAGGTGCTAACAAAATATGCAAGCTCTAGCAACCTATCTATGGACTGGTGCTAGCATCTCGGAGTTGGAATATACGCTTTGATAAGTTGATCAAAGCATATAGTTTTATACAGACTTGCGATGAAGCCTGTATTTACAAGAAAGTGAGTGGGAGCACTACAACATTTCTGATAAGTATATGTAAATGACATATTGTCGATCAAAAATGATGTAGAATTTTCTAGAAAGCATAAAGGAGTGTTTGAAAGGAGTTTCTCAAAGGAAGATCTCGGTGAAGCTGCTTACATATTGAGCATCAAGATCTATAGAGATAGATCAAGACGCTTGATAAGTTTTTTCAATGAGCACATACCTTGACAAGTTTTTGAAGTAGTTCAAAATGGAACAGTCAAAGAAAGAGTTCTTGCCTATGTTGCAAGGTGTGAAGTTGAGTAAGACTCAAAGCCCGATCACGGCAGAAGATAGAGAGAGAATGAAAGTCATTCCCTATGGCTCAGCCATAGGTTTTATAAAGTATGCCATGCTGTGTACCAGACCTATTGTATACCCTGCCCTGAGTTTGGTAAGGAAGTACAATTTTGATCTAGGACTAGATCACTGGACAGCAGTCAAAAATATCCTTAGAGGACTAAGGAAATATTTCTCGGTTATGGAGGTGATAAAGAGTTCGTCGTAAAGAGTTACGTCGATGCAAGCTTTGACACCGATCTGGATGACTCTAAATCACAATCTGGGTACATATTGAAAGTGGGAGCAATTAGCCAAAGTAGCTCCATGCAGAGCATTGTAGACATAGAAATTTGCAAAATACATACGAATTTGAATTTGATAGACCCGTTGACTAAACTTCTCTCACAAGCAAAACATGATCACACCTTAGTACTCTTTGGGTGTTAATCACATGGCGATGTGAACTAGATTACTGACTCTAGTAAACCCTTTGAGTGTTGGTCACATGGCGATGTGAACTATGGGTGTTAATCACATGGTGATGTGAACTATTGGTGTTAAATCACATGGCGATGTGAACTAGATTATTGACTCTAGTGCAAGTGGGAAACTGAAGGAAATATGCCCTAGATGTAATAATAAAGTTGTTATTTGTATTTCCTTATATCATGATAAATGTTTATTATTCATGCTAGAATTGTATTAACCGGAAACTCAGTACATGTGTGAATACATAGACAAACAGAGTGTCACTAGTATGCCTCTACTTGACTAGCTCGTTGAATCAAAGATGGTTAAGTTTCCTAGCCATAGACATGAGTTGTCATTTGATTAACGGGATCACATCATTAGAGAATGATGTGATTGACTTGACCCATTCTGTTAGCTTAGCACTTGATCGTTTAGTATGTTGCTATTGCTTTCTTCATGACTTATACATGTTCCTATGACTATGAGATTATGCAACTCCCGAATACCGGATGAACACTTTGTGTGCTACCAAATGTCACAACGTAACTGGGTGATTATAAAGGTGCTCTACAGGTGTCTCCAATGGTGTTTGTTGAGTTGGCATAGATCGAGATTAGGATTTGTCACTCCGATTATCGAAGAGGTATCTCTGGGCCCTCTCGGTAATGCACATCAGTATAAGCCTTGCAAGCAATGTGACTAATGTGTTAGTTGCGGGATGATGCATTACGGAACGAGTAAAGAGACACGCCGGTAACGAGATTGAACTAGGTATTGAGATACGGACGATCGAATCTCGGGCAAGTAACATACCGATGACAAAGGGAACAACGTATGTTGTTATGCGGTTTGACCGATAAAGATCTTCGTAGAATATGTAGGAACCAATATGAGCATCCAGGTTTCGCTATTGGTTATTGACCGGAGATGAGTCCCAGTCATGTCTACATGGTTCTCGAACCCGTAGGGTCCGCACGCTTAACATTCTGTGACGATCGGTATTATGAGTTTATGTGTTTTGATGTACCGAAGGTTGTTCGGAGTTCCGGATGTGATCACGGACATGACGAGGAGTCTCGAAATGGTCGAGACATAAAGATCGATATATTGGATGGCTATGTTTGGACATCAGAATGGTTCCAGGTGAGTTCGGGCATTTACCGGAGTACCGGGAGGTTACCGGAACCCCCCGGGGAGTGTATGGGCCTTATTGGGCCTTAGTGGGAGAGAGGAGGAGGCGGCCTAGGAGGGGGCGCCCCGCCAAGCCCAATCCGAATTGGGAGGGGGGCCGGCCCCCCTTTCCTTCCTCCCTCTCTCCTCCTTCCTTCCTCTCCTACTCCTACTTGGAAGGGGGGAATCCTACTCCCGGTCGGAGTAGGACTCCCCTAGGGTGCGCCATAGAGAGGGCCGGCCCTTCCCCTCCTCCACTCCTTTATATACGGGGGAAGGGGGCACCCCATAGACACACAAGTTGATCATTGTCTTAGCCGTGTGCGGTGCCCCCTCCATGATAATCCACCTCGGTGGTATCGTCGTAGTGCTTAGGCGAAGCCCTGCGCCGGTAGCTTCATCATCACCGTCATCACGCCGTCGTGCTGACGAAGCTCTCCCTCGACACTCAGCTGGATCGAGAGTTCGTGGGACATCACCGAGCTGAACGTGTGCAAATCGCGGAGGTGCCGTACTTTCGGTACTAGGATCGGTCGGATCGTGAAGACGTACGACTACATCAACCGCGTTGTCATAACGCTTCCGCTTTCGGTCTACGAGGGTACGTGGACACACTCTCCCCGCTCATTGCTATGCATCTCCTAGATAGATCTTGCGTGATCGTAGGAATTTTTTTGAAATACTATGTTCCCCAACACCAACCACTCAAACACGACCCACGTCATCAATCAGTGCGGTGTCAAGCCACAAGGTGATTAAGTGGCAGCCATTCGCCACATGGCAGCCATTTCCTACAGAAGAAACCCACAGATGACACCCGTCCTGCGACGTGTCAAGGGAACAGGCGCGGAGCTGGCAAGATAACCCGGCAGGCCTTGCCGGGAAACCAGTGATGTGACACTAAGCGGGGCATTTAATGCACCCTGTCAGCCCACAGAGTTAGGTATGATAGCACTGTTCGCTATCATATCAGTGGATAATGACCACTTTGCCACTGTGGTGACCCCTGAAGGGGTTAGAAGGTTGGAAAGTTGATGAACCCAAGCCACCATACACGCATAGTCGTTGTAGCCCCGAGGCAAACCCTGCCGGGCAAGTGTACTACGCACCACCACATTCATTACACCATCAATCCACCAAAGCAGGAGTAGGGTCTTACGCCTCGCGGCGGTCCGAACCTAGGTAAATTTCTCGTCTGCTCTCTGTCGTGCTGCCATGCGCTGATCTGCTCTTTGTGCAACGCGACGCCCTCCCGCCGAACCAGCGGGGGGCCATCCGGTCCCATAGGTGGTCACCGGTATCCCGCGACAATCCGTATGGAAGTGGATCGACGCAAAGAATAGAGCCACAATCTCCGGGTCAAAGTCCATGTGGAACGTGAGCAAGTCCTCAATGCCAAACTGCTCCACCAGATCCAGAGTATCACCAAAGTATGCACGGTTGCTGTCCTTCCTCATATGAACCATGTCAATCCAGTGCACGTCCACGTAGATGTTCTGCTTGGCCTTGATCGCATCCAGGAAGATAAGATTCTGTTGCTTGGTCCAAAACAAGTCATTGCCCCTTGTGACCTCCCTAGGGTTGACGTAAGGGCCGAGCTTCCTTCGCACCAGAAACTCCGCTTGAGGTATCTCATCCATGCCAAGAGTTGGCTCCTTGGTCTTGGTAGCTGTGGACTTGGTTATGCATTGTGGGGCACTGGAGCCCTCTTGGTTGTGCAGGCACTTCAAGCTTGTATCATGGTTGGGATTCGAGCGCCGGACATTGGAACCGGAGCCACCACCTATGACACACACCACAAACACAAGAAAACCAAGAAGGATTATTGCAAAGACGAGGGCACCAAATGAAACAAGCAGACATGAGATTTGGAAGGACAAAACAGCATAATTTGCAACTCTACGGTAGTACCGGACCAGAGGACGAATGTAAAAAATTACAGCTGTTCTAGCCGCGGTAGTACTGTGCCGGGGTGGCACGGTAGTACCGCGCCTGGAGCGGAAGTAATTTTTTACGTCCGTGCCCTGGGCAGTAGTACCGCTCCAGCGGAGTGGTAGTACCATTTGAGGACAATTCTTGGGCGAACAAGCGGTAGTACCGCTCCAGGAGGAGTGGTAGTACCACACGGATTCGAAACCCTAAAGAACAACATCTCCGGATCTAGAAATATCCGCAAAAAATAGATCGGTACTACCATTGATCAAAACTACACTGTTGTATCACTCCAAATAGCATATCTACTACACTAGCACTCTCCTACAATCTCCTCTTGCAAAGATTTAGCCAAAAATCACACGAACTACACATGCATCTCCCCAAGACCTAGAAGCACAAGAACGGAACAAAAAGGGAAGGACTAGGGGAGATACCGGGTTCCATGGGCAAGAGGATGAGGTGGGGAACGATCCCACCGGTTGGAATGCGAGAAGACCGGTCAGAGACAGAGATCCGGTGAGGTCCTCCTGCGCCGTTCTTGGGCAGGAGAGAGAGACGGGGTGGGGAAAAGAGATGAATGGGTATGGGGGAGTTGGAACTCTCCCTGCCCTACTCTTAACCCCCACCCGCTCGCGATGGCGCGGTAGTGCCGCGGGTCCTCGCGGTAGTACCGCTCTTCCAGCGGTAGTAAAAAATTACTGCCGCGATGGAAGTGGTAGTACCGTGCCTGGGATGCAGTTGTGCACACACATGGCAACCCATTTCCTGCGGTAGTACCATGGCTTGCCATGGTAGTACCGCAAACCCAAGAAACTACAAGTTTCGACAAGCAGAGAAGAACACGGCCTTTGCAAGCAACCTTCAAGCAACCGGACACACAAAAGAGCTTACACACGAGGCAATTCAAACACAAGCTCGGCTCAAAGGAAAAGGCAAAAGACAATAAGGACCAAACATGAAACACAACCTCTCCAAGATGAGTATGGTGGGGTGTGCAAGGGTTCAAGCCACATTGCTCGAATCAATGATATTTAGCTCATGCCTTAACTCGTGAAATCTTTCTTCATCCAAGGGCTTCGTGAAGATATCTGCAAGGTTATCATGAGTGTTGACATAGTTGAGCTCGATCTCCCCTCGCCTAATATGATCCCGGATAAAGTGATACTGAATCTCAATGTGCTTCGTCTTGAAGTGTTGCACCAGGTTGAGAGAGATCTTGATGGCACTTTCATTGTCACAGCAAAGAGGCACTTTGTCACAAATGACACTGTAATCCTTTAAAGATTGCCTCATCCAAAGAACTTGAGCACAACAACTACCGGTGGCCACATACTCCGCTTCGGTGGACGAGAGAGACACACAACTTTGCTTCTTAGAAGACCAACTCACCAAAGAGCAACCAAGAAATTGGCACCCTCCGGAAGTTGACTTCCTATCCACTTTGTCTCCCGCCCAATCCGAGTCCAAAAATCCCACAAGGTTGAAGTTAGCTCCCCTTGGGTACCATAAGCCAAAGTTTGGGTATGAGCCAAATATCGAAAGACTCGCTTGACCGCCACATAGTGGCTTTCCTTAGGTGCGGCCTGAAACCGTTCACAAATTCCCACACTCAACATAATATCCGGTCTAGATGCACAAAGGTAAAGCAAGGAGCCAATCATGGAGCGATATACCTTTTGATCCACCACTTTACCATTGGGATCTATGTTGAGTTGGCATTTGATGGGCATTGGAGTGGAAGCCGGCTTGACATCACTTAGCTTGAATCTCTTGAGCATGTCTTGAGTGTATTTGGCTTGGTTAATGAAGGTTCCTTCTCTTCTTTGCTTGATTTTGAACCCGAGAAAGAACTTCAACTCTCCCATCATGGACATCTTGAACTTCGAGGTCATGAGAGCGGCAAATTCCTCATTAAAAAAGCTTTGTTAGGGGAACCAAAGATAATATCATCAACATATAGTTGGCATACAAACAACTCCCCTTTGACATTCTTAGTAAAAAGAGTGGGGTCGATTTTCCCAATTTCAAACCCACGATCTTGCAACAACTCGGTAAGGTGCTCATACCACGCATGTGGGGCTTGTTTAAGTCGATATAGTGCCTTATCGAGTTGGTACACATGATCGAGGAAATAGGGATCCTCGAACCCTAGGGGTTGTTTGACATACACCAACTCATTAATATGACCATTAAGAAAAGCACTCTTCACATCCATTTGTTGCAATTTGAAGTTATGATGAGAAGCATAAGCAATCAGCAAACAAATGGATTCAAGGCGAGCAACGGGAGCAAAGGTTTCACCATAGTCGATACCCTCGACTTGGGAGTAGCCTTGTGCTACCAACCGAGCCTTGTTGCGAATGATAATCCCATGAGCATCTTGCTTTTTCTTGAATATCCACTTGGTTCCAATGACATTATGGTTCCCCTTTGGCCTTGGCACCAATCTCCACACCTTGTTGTGCTCGAAGTTGTTGAGTTCTTCATGCATGGCATTAAGCCAATCCGGATCCTCGAGCGCCTCATAGACCTTTTGGGGTTCAACACAAGAAACAAACGCGTGATGTTCACAATAGTTTGCTAATTGTCTACGAGTGCTTACCCCCTTTCTTAAGCTTCCAAGCACATTCGTCATGAGATGATCTTTGGTAGTGAGCTTGGATGCAATCTTAGCGGCACAACACTCCAATTCCTCCTCAGGAGTGAGTTGAGGAGCGGAAACTTAATCATCTTGAGCGTCGTCTTGAGCTTGTTCTTGATCTTGAGCTTGCTCTTGATCTTGAACTTGCTCGGTGGTGAGAACTAGACCTTGGGCATCACTTGGTGGTTCACCACCATCTTGAGGTTGATCTTGCCCTTGATCTTTTTCATTTGGTTTAGGGCCTTCACTTTGTTCTTCGGAAGCGTGTGGGTCTTGGGTTGGTGATGGTTCCACTCATTGTCCTTCTCCTTCGGCCACAAGGGGTTCCTCAATGGGTAGGATATGACCAACACCCATTCTTCTTATGGCTTGGGGAGGAATTTCATCACCTACATCACAAGTACCACTTTGCTCCACTTGGGAGCCATTATTCTCATCAGACTCCACGTTACACGTCTCCTCAATAAGTCCCGTGGACTTATTGAGGACACGGTAAGCATGAGAGTTTGTAGCATAACCAACAAATATGCCCTCATGAGCTCTAGCCTCAAATTTAGACAAACGAACACCTTTCTTGAGAATGAAACACTTACACCCGAACACCCGGAAGTACTTGAGGTTGGGCTTGTTACCGGTGAGTATCTCATATGGAGTCTTGTTCAAGCCTTTGCGGAGATAGAGCCGATTGGATGCATGACAAGCGGTGTTGATGGATTCGGCCCAAAAGTTGTATGGAGACTTAAACTCTGCCATCATGGTCCTTGCTGCATCCATCAACGTCCGGTTCTTCCTCTCCGCTACACTATTTTGTTGAGGGGTGTATGGTGCAGAATATTGATGCTTGATCCCCTCATCACTAAGAAACTCATCCAAGGTGTAGTTCTTGAACTCAGTGCCGTTGTCACTTCTTATCGTCAAGATCTTTGCATTGTGTTGGCGTTGAGCTTCATTTGCAAAGTCAATGACTGTTCTCAACATGCCCAACAAAGGCTACTTTAAGAGTCTTTCTCAACAAGAGGGCCACGGTATCGATATCAAAGAAAGTGGCAAATCCCATGAGTGCAAGTTGACGAACGGAAAGTAAATTGTATGCAAGGGACTCAACAAGCATGACTTTCTCGATCGTGAGATCATGAGAAATGACAACCTTGCCAAGACCCAATACCTTAGAAGACGAGGCATCACCCCATTCGATATTGGTGGGCATATATGAAATCTAGTGCACGTCCACCACCAAGTCCTTGGTTCCGGTTATATGATTTGTGGCTCCACTATCGAGCAACCATGATCCTCCACCAGAAGCAAACACCTACAAGAGATCAATGCTTGGTTTTAGGTAACCATTTTGTAATGGGTCCTTTTATGTTAGTGACATGGGTCTTAGGAACCCAAATAGACCATTGAATGTACTCATAATAAGAACCAACAAATTTAGCATAAACATGCCCATTACTAGCACGGCATAACACATAAGAAGGATTAAAGTCGCCGGATTTGTTGGAAGGGGTGGCATTGCCCTTCTTGACACCACCACCCTTCTCATTGTTCTTCTTCTCCTTAGAAGCACCCTATCCCTCCTTCACAAAATTTTTCTTAAGAGGAGGAAGTCGTTTGGCCTTGTCATTCTTCTTCTTGTTCTTGGACTTGGGTGCGAACCCAATTCCCTCCTTGGCCACAACTTCCTTTTGATTGCTCAGAAGGTCGTTGAGGTTCTTCTCACCTTGTATGCAAGACACAAGGCCTTTCTCAAGTTGTTCCTTCAACTTCGCATTCTCCTCCACAAGATGCACATGCTCACAACATTGGTTAGTAGCATTGGCATTATCAATTAAAACCATATGAGGAAATGTGGCTTTCTCCTTGGTTACCTTCACTTGGAGTTGATCATGAGACTCTTTGAGGCTAGCATGTGTACCCTTCAAGACCTTGTGAGCCTTGTCAAGTATATCAAACTCCTTCTTGAGTCTAGCAAGATCAACCCCAAGTTTGGCCTTCTCGGAATTGAGCACACGAGATACAACAAGAGCATGATCAAGATCTTTCTTCAATTTAGCATGGTCATCATTGTGTGACTCCTCAAGAGCCGAACGATGACCGCGCTCTTCCCCAAGAGCGTTAGAGAGATCCGATATCTCATCGGCATAGTCACGACTATGCCCCTCCATCTTAGAGATGGTTTCTTCGTGAGCCTCGATCATCTCATTGGCTTCACCAAGTTGTTCCAAGAGAGCAACAAAGTGCTTCTTGGAGTTACCCTTGAGCTTACTCATAAAAGACTCAAATTCATTTTCCTCCTCATTAGACCCCTCACTTTCATGAAGGCAATCCATCAAAGAAGGATTAGTAATGATGGTAGTTTTGATGTTGGGGGTTACCTTGTTGGTGGCTTTAGCCATGAGGCACTTGGCGGTGATGCTCTCATTGGGTGAGTCGAAGAGGGACACCCGTGGAGTTGTCGCAATGGCAACGGAGGCCATGGCAACCGTCTCACCGTCTTCATCATCATCATATCCTCATTGTACTCTTCTTGTGCCACCAACCCCTTGGGAGGAGTCTTCTTGGTGAAGTTGTTCTTGTTGGGGAAGGACTAGGCCTTGTCTTTTCGGATTAGCTTGCCACCATTGTATTCCCTCTTCTCATATGGGCACTCTGCAACAAAGTGGCTCACATTGGCACAATTATAGCATGTCCTCACACGTTGCTTGCCCTTGGCGCCACTTGAGTTGTTCTTGTTGAAGTTGGGCCTTGAGTTCTTCTAGCTTCAAAATTGCCTTTAACCAAGAGCCATGTGCTCATGATAAGCGTATTTTGTATCGTCGGGGTTACTCTCCTCTTCTTCCTCTTCCTCCTCTTCATCCTCTTCTTCCACACTAGCCTTGGCCTTCAAGGCAAGGTTGGGCTTCTTTGCTCGTTGAGAATGCAACACCACATTGTCGGCGGTCTTGTCCAAGATCCTCATCGCCACAAACTCATCCAACACTTCACTTGAGGACAAGTTGTGGAAGTCCGGCCTTTGGAGGATGACAGAGGACATGGCCTTATGGTAAGGCATCATGGCCTTGAGAAACTTGCGCTTGATCCAATTGTCATCCGTATCCTTGCTCCCATGATCTCGGAGTGAGACCGCAAGAGTGGTTAATCTCCGGTAGAGCTCATGAGGTTCTTCATCTTCATTCATTGCAAACTCATCAGCTTCATCTTGCACCACCTCATAGTTGGAGTGTTGAATGCTTGCGCTTCCCTTGTATATGGAAACAACATGTTGCCATGATTCCTTGGCCATGGTGAAAGGTCAGAGATGTGCAATATCTTCGAATGGAATTGCATCTTGGATGATGAAGAGAGCGGACTCATTGAATTGATTATCCGCGGCTTATCTAGGGGTGAAGTTGCTTGGGTCATGTGGGTAGAAACCTTGCTCAATGATTCTCCAAATATTAGTATTATTGTGATTTAAATGACGTTTAAAGTGATAGACCCAAGAGGCAAAATCCTCATTTTTCACAAACTTAGGAGGAGGACCAACATGATTCAAATGAGTGGAGGGAACCGGTCCCCCATAAGTAAGTGGAGGTTCAACATGGGCAAAGATGCCATTTCCACTTCTACCACTAGATAACGGAACTTTGTCACTAGTAGGTTCCCCCTTGTCGGAGTTAGCATCCGTCACCTTGTTAGCGGGATCACCCACTTTCATTGGTGCAGTGGATAATTTAAGGCCTACTAAGAACTTGTTGAACATGCCTTCAACCTCGGTCGTCATGGAGGTTTTCAATGTGTCCAAAGCCGCATTGAATTCCTCATGAGAGACCAAGAATCCCCCATCGGCCGTAGACGAGGACAAAATCACACCGGGGTGCTCCTCCCCACCGTCTACGGTGTCAACCATACTCTTCGGACGGCAAAGTCCTTAATAAAGAGACGAGGCTCTAATACCAATTGAAAGGATCGATATAGTTGACTAGAGGGGGGGGGGTGAATAGGCAACTAACAATTTTTAGCTTTTCTTTACCAATTTAAACTTTTCATCAAAGTAGGTTGTCTAGATATGCAACTAGGTGAGCAACCTATATTGAAAAGGATCGATATAGTTGACTAGAGGGGGGGTGAATAGGCAACTAACAATTTTTAGCTTTTCTTTACCAATTTAAACTTTGCATCAAAGTACGTTGTCTAGATATGCAACTAGGTGAGCAACCTATATGATGCAACAACAACAAGTGCACAAACAAGCAAGGGATACAACACAAGATAAGCTTGCACAAGTAAAGGTACGAGATAACCAAGAGTGGAGCCGACGAAGACGAGGATGTGTTACCAAAGTTCCTTCCTTTTGAGGGGAAGTACATCTTCGTTGGAGCGGTGTGGAGGCACAATGCTCCCCAAGAAGCCACTGGGGCCACCGTATTCTCCTCACGCCCTCACACAATGCGAGGCCGTGATTCCACTATTGGTGCCCTTGAAGGCAGCAACCAGACCTTTACAAACATGGTTGGGGCTCTCTCCACAACTTAATTGGAGGCTCCCAACGAAACCCCAGAGCTTCACCATAATGGAATGTGGCTCCAAAGTGACCTCTTCCGTCTAGGGCACCCAAGCACCCAAGAGTAACAAAGTCCACACAAGAAAGTATGGGGGAATCAAATATCCTTTGGTGGAAGTGTAGATCTAGGTCTCCTCCTTCAATCCCTAGCAAATCAACAAGTTTGAGTGGCTAGAGAGAGAGATCAGGCAAGAGATCTTCAATGGCAGTAATGGAGGAGAGAGAGAGGCAAGAGGTAGGTGTGAGGTGGGAGAAACACCTCCTTAAATAGGGTCCCCTCAGATCCAACCGTTATGCGCAGAAATGCATAGGAGCGGTACTTCCGCAACAGACACCGGTACAACCGGTGAATGCGGGAAACTCCTGCTAGGGCACCAGGGCGGAACTTCTGGTGGCGCACCCGGTAGTACCGGTATATCGGAGTAAACCGGAACTACCACTCCACCACCGCATCACATCCAGAATGTTTACACCTCAGGCCGGTAGTTAGAGCGGTGGTTGGGCCAGAGCTACCGCTGGGCCAGCAGTCCCTGGGTGGTGGAGTCCGAGGCGGTACTACCGCCCTGAACACCGGTAGTACCGGTTTGTCAAGACAAACCGGAACTTCCGTTCCACCACCGGTCTACCATCGTACCCGGTACAGAAGGGAGTCACCCCCCGCGGTACTTGGAGCGGTGGTATGACCGTAACTACCGGCCAGCGGTACAATCGCTCAATGGAGCGGTACTACCGCAATGGGAAGAATTTCACAGGACAGAGAACTTTGGGGAACCTCTCTCTCCTCGAATGGAGGGTGTATGGTGGGTGCAGAGAATGTGTACGTGAAGTGATTCACCCAATACCTTCCGATGTGGATTCCCTCTTAATAGTACGGATATCCTACGACCAAAGGAATAAAAACATTGGAAACTCCATCTTCAATCTTTTCCGCATAGAGGGAAGGCCTAACCGTCTTGCACCACACAATGTGTACCTGAGAAAACTATGGCGGACGATTAGTCCACACGTGTGTTGTCATCATCACCAAAACTCTAAGGCAGAAGATGCCCTTACAATCTCCCCCTTTTTGGTGGATGATAACAACCACACGAAAAGCATGGGAGTTCTAGAAAATATAGACGGGGCTCCCCCTGAGTGTGAGCACTATTTAGAGTTTGCTTTTGGAATGCAAAGTGCTCACACTAGGATCAATGCTCCCCCTAGATTTTATAGACTAACTAGTGACAGCAAAACAAAATACCATACATAAAGTAGTAGAGTCAAGGATAAGGGCACTAACAACACGCAAACTCTACTGATAGATGAGTGCATAGATAAATAGATAAGGGACGCATGTCTTACACCATGCACAAGGTCACAACACAGGATAAGTTCACAAGACACTAGAAAGAGCAACTGCAAATGAACTCACAAGACCAACTGCAAATAAACCCCCCATGCAACTCCCGTGACCTAATGGAGCTCTCTCCCCCTTTGGCATCAAGACACCAAAAAGGAAAAGAGTGAAGCTAGCGCCCCGGGGCTCAGTAGATCTCCTCGCCAGTTGCCGCAGAGCTGTCAGAAGCATCATCATCAACAACATCGTCAGGCTCCTCAGCCTCCTCAGACTCCTCAGACTCCTCAGACCCCGCTGTAGCCACTTCAGGACCACGGACAGAAGAGGTAGCAGGCGCTTCATCAGACCACTGACAGTTCTCCAAGCACCACGTATCCTCAGGAGTGATGGTCTTCTCGGAGCCACTCTTCACATCTGGCACATTGAGGTGCCTCATCAACTGAATCTGCCTGCGATGCACCATCTTCTCAGCAACATGGGCCTTGTAGAGCTTCTTCTGAATATGAGTCTGTAAGCAAAAGGTCTTCTTGATCTTGGAAGTTAGCTTCTCAACCCACGTGGGCTAGGCCCCAGGCTCCAGCTCAAAGTCCTCGTCGTCCGAGGTAGCAAACACATCCTCCTTATTGCCCATATAAAAACGAGGAGTCTTATGCTTCTTCTTCCTCAGCACCTTGACCTCATGCTCCGTGAGGTTGGCAGGAGTGGTGAGAGGCTCTCCTGGCCTACGGATTGCCCAAACGGTGTTCAGAAACTGCATCACAAAAGGAGCATAGATCGGTACCTTGTGGTACCACACCATATTGTACATCTCCTCCCACATCCACTTGGAGACATCAAACGTGGCACCGGATCCCCTCTTGGTCTTCATGGCCACAAGTAAATCCACCAGATAACCATAAATGTCATCTTGATTCCCAACCTTGGGAAGCAGCACAAAGCGGAACACACGATGCATAATGTCATAGACGGGCAGAAGATCACTGGACTTACCCACAATACCATGTCCAGGGATGTACAGAGGGGCAAGCTTCACCTTATCCATGGGGCGAGCTCGGTCGTGAGGACGGAGGCCACCCTGACCCTCCACCCCGGTATCCTCATAGCGAAGAGCATTGCAGCAAGCTCTCCACGGGACATGAAAGAACTCATCACGGAACATAAAGGAGAGGTGGCGCTCATCATCAGAGCCGAAGTGGACTGTAGCATAGAACTGATGGATGAGCTGCACATCGAAGTCACAATTCACGGTCATGAGCTTGATCAAATCAAACTCCTCATAGATCTCTAGAGCTTCTCCAAAGTAATAAAGGTTGTTCCTCCAATGATCAATATCAATGGACCACATCCGGGTGAACTTGTTCTTGTGATGCTCGAAAATTTCTGACACAATCCTCATCTGTAACTCATTCCGGAACTGATCGAGGGTTGCTCCAACGAGGATTCGGTGCTGCAGTGTAGGGATCCTGGAAACGAAACCTTTGCCAGTCCGACATCTTCCATTTGAGCATTGGCAACGCAACACGTTGCTTGGCAGCAGCAGACTTCTCCCGACGAGTGGCCTTGGTAGGGATCACTACCTCGTGAGTATCCTCATTGTCATCCGAAGGTTTGCCCCTACGGGCCCTCTTCTTGGTGTTCAGAGGCTTCCGAGCACCACGAGAGCTAGAGCCACCTGCAAACGCACACAGAGAGCACATAGAAACCCCAGCAATGATGAGAAGAATGTACACAAGATCAGGAATACATCTCATGTATGTAAACAGAAGAAGAACAGTGCAGATGGGTTCATAGAAGGCGGTTGTTCCGGTTGTTCGACCGGTAGAACCGCTCGAGCGGTAGTACCGCTCGCAAGGAGCGGTAGTACCACCGAGAGCGGATCTGCCAAGTGGAAGAACATGAAGAACCCTATCTCAAATCTAGATGCAATATTCCTACTTCTAACTACGCACAGGAAATAGGAGGAGTTTACACGGATCTCTCCCACCAAACATTTGGCCAAAAATGCGGGAGTACAAGCAATGCCCTAGAGAAAGGATTCAACAAGAGGAACCCTAAGAACGAGAAGAAACATGGCATTACCGATATCCATGGGAGGAGATCAAAGAGGAGGCGACCTCAACTGGATCCGATGAAGGGCCGACAGATCTGGAGGGCCTGAGGGCGCTCCGGGGCAATGGGCGGAGCAACCGGCGGCTAGGGTTCAGATGAGGGACGAGTGCAAAGGGGAAATAGAAAACCCCTTCAGCCCGCGCCCTTTATATATGCGCCCAGATGTTTTTTTTGAAAGTTTAGACAGTAGGAGAGTTTCCTACTGCATATATCTATATGTATCAATGGGTGGTGTTACATGGTATTTACAAAAGGGGGGGAAGGGGGGGTTAACATGAGGGGGTAACAAAGGGTTGGGGGGTGGCTAGAGGAGAGCAGCAAGCACTGTGTCCACTAAATGGATCTTATGCCGTGGTAATCTATGGCTAATATCAGAGAAGTCCTTTTTGAAGCGTGCCCTCCAGGAGTCGACTGTAGGGGTCATATGTCGAGAGTAGTTGTTATTTCGTTCCTTCCATAGGCTCCAGGCGGCCACCAGGAAGATATCCATGATCATCTTGCGCCTATGTCTCATTTTTAGGTGTGAAATCATATCCAGCCTATTGCCCTGAGGTGGCCAATGGATCCCCAAGAGGTGCCAGCATGTTCGACTGAAGGTGCAACGAAAGAACAGATGTTCCACCATCTCCTCAACATGTTGGTTGCAAAGAAGACAGTCTAATTTGGTGCCAATATTGTAGTGTCGTCTGTTCAGCATGTTGCGGGTATTGAGTCTGTCGGAAAGCAGAAACCAGCCAAACACTTTGAGTTTTGGTATGGATTTGGCCTTCCAAAGACATTTGAACCCCTCATGGGTCTGAACATTCCGAAAGACAAAGTTGTAATATGCGCCCAGATGTTAGCCGGTAGTACCGCTCCGAGGAGCGGTAGTACCGGTCCTGTAGCTACCCGGTGTTTGAGAGCGGTACTTCCGCTCCAGAAGCAGCGGTAGTACCGCTTCCGAATAACGGTAGTACCGGCCAGTGGTACATGTGCAGGCAGGAGCGGTAGAACCGCTCGTGCAAGACCGGAAGTACCGCTGGGACTACACAACTTAGTCAAAGAACGGTAGAACCACTCTGACCACCGGTTGTACCGCCAAGTTGCATCAGCCCATGCACAAAGAGATCAAACTTGTGTACATTTGGAAAAGATGGCTTGGGATGAGAAGGCTTAGGATGGAAGCAAGACACTGTATTATGATGATGAAGACTCTCAAGAGTGCACGAAGCAAACAATAAAAGCCACTCTTTAGAGAATTCAAACATCTAGGAGAACCAAAGGAGCAAGGCAAAAGGAAACACACAACAAGGAAAATCACCTTTGCACAAGGGCGGTGGCCGAAGCCACCTATGTTTGAGTCAAATGGTATGGCGCCGCGAAGAATTATCCTTGGGCCCATGACCAAAACTCGTCTTTGAAGCACAAGTGCCATAAAAGGGGGGAGGAAGAGTTCATTGAGAGAACAATACTCCCCCTATGACCATGCATACACCTAGAACAAGACATCATAATGAGTATGGTGGGGTGTGCAAAGGTTCAAACCACATTGCTCGAATCAATGATATTTAGCTCATGCCTTAACTCGCGAAATCTTGCTTCATCCAAAGGCTTCGTGAATATATCTGCAAGGTTATCATGAGTGTTGACATAGTTGAGCTCGATCTCCCATCGCCTAATATGATCCCGGATGAAGTGATACCGAATCTCAATATGCTTCGTCTTGAAATGTTGCACCGGGTTGAGAGAAATCTTGATGGCACTTTGATTGTCACACCAAAGAGGCACTTTGTCACAAATGACACCGCAATCCTTTAAAGTTTGCCTCATCCAAAGAAGTTGTGCACAACAACTACCGGCCGCCACATACTCCGCTTCGGTGGACGAGAGAGATACACAACTTTGCTTCTTAGAAGACCAACTCACCAAAGGGCAACCAAGAAATTGGCACCCTCCGGAAGTGGACTTCCTATCCACTTTGTCTCCCGCCCAATCATAATCCGAGTAGCCGACAAGCTTGAAGTTTGCTCCTCTTGGGTACCATAAGCCAAAGTTTGGGGTATGAGCCAAATATCGAAAGATTCGCTTGACCGCCACAAAGTGGCTTTCCTTAGGTGCGGCTTGAAACCGTGCACAAATTCCCACACTCAACATGATATCCGGTCTAGATGCACAAAGGTAAAGCAAGGAGCCAATCATGGAGCGATATACCTTTTGATCCACCGCTTTACCATTGGGATCTATGTCAAGTTGGCATTTGACGGGCATTGGAGTGGAAGCCGGCTTGACATCACTTAGCTTGAATCTCTTGAGCATGTCTTGAGTGTATTTGGCTTGGTTGATGAAGGTTCCTTCTCTTCTTTGCTTGACTTCGAACCCGAGAAAGAACTTCAACTCTCCCATCAAGGACATCTTGAACTTTGAGGTCATGAGAGCGGCCAATTCCTCATTGAAAGCTTTGTTAGGGGAACTAAAGATAATATCATCAACATATAGTTGGCACACAAACAACTCCCCTTTGACCTTCTTAGTAAAAAGAGTGGGGTCGATTTTCCCAACTTCAAACCCACGATCTTGCAACAACTAGGTAAGGTGGTCATACCACGCACGTGGGGCTTGTTTAAGGCCATAGAGTGACTTATCGAGTTGGTACACATGATCCGGGAAGTTGGGATCCTCAAACCTGGGGGGTTGTTTGACATACACCAACTCATTAATAGGACCATTAATAAAGGCACTCTTCACATCCATTTGTTGCAAGTTAAAGTTATGATGAGAAGCATAAACAATCAACAAACGAATGGATTCAAGGCAAGCAACGGGAGCAAAGATTTCACCATAGTTGATACCCTCGACTTGGGAGTAGCCTTGTGCTACCAATCTAACCTTGTTGCGAATGATAATCCCATGAGCATCTTGCTTGTTCTTGAAAATCCACTTGGTTCCAATGACATTATGATTCCCCGTTGGCCTTGGCACCAATCTCCACACCTTGTTGTACTCGAAGTTGTTGAGTTCTTCATGCATGGCATTAAGCCAATCCGGATCCTTGAGCGCCTCAAAGACCTTTTGGGGCTCAACACAAGAGACAAACGCGTGATGTTCACAATAGTTTGCTAATTGTCTACGAG
This sequence comes from Triticum aestivum, assembly GCF_018294505.1. Classification (NCBI taxonomy): domain Eukaryota; kingdom Viridiplantae; phylum Streptophyta; class Magnoliopsida; order Poales; family Poaceae; genus Triticum; species Triticum aestivum. The sequence goes on from NC_057814.1 coordinate 151,840,349, forward strand.
TGCTTACCCCCTTTCGGATGCTTCCAAGCACATTCATCATGAGATGACCCTTGGTAGTGAGCTTGGATGCAATCTTGGCGGCACGACGCTCCAATTCCTCCTCAAGGGTGAGTTGAGGAGCAGTGACTTGATCATCTTGAGCGTCGTCTTGAGCTTGTTCTTGATCTTGAGGTAACTCTTGATCTTGAATTTGCTTGGAGGAGAGAACTTGACCTTGGGCATCACTTGGTGATTCAACACCATCTTGAGGTTGATCTTGTCCTTGATCTTGTTCATTTTTTTGAGGGCCTTCACTTTGTTCTTCGGAAGCGTGTGGGTCTTGGGTTGGTGATGGTTCCACTTGAGTGGAACATTGTCCTTCTCCTTTGGCCACAAGGGGTTCCTCAATGGGTAGGATATGACCAACACCCATTCTTCGTATGGCTTAGGGAGGAATTTCATCACCTACATCACAAGTACCACTTTTCTCCACTTGGGAGCCGTTATTCTCATCAAACTCCATGTTACACGTCTCCTCAATAAGTCCCGTGGACTTATTGAGGACACGGTAAGCATGAGAGTTTGTAGCATAACCAACAAATATGCCCTCATGAGCTCTAGCCTCAAATTTAGACAAACGAACACCTTTCTTGAGAATGAAACACTTACACCCGAACACCCAAAAGTACTTGAGGTTGGGCTTGTTACCAGTGAGTATCTCATATGGGGTTTTGTTCATGCCTTTGCGGAGATAGAGCTGATTGGATGCATGACAGGCGGTGTTGATGGCTTCGGCCCAAAAGTTGTATGGAGACTTGAACTCCGCCATCATGGTCCTTGCCGCATCCATCAACGTCCAGTTCTTCCTCTCTGCTACACCATTTTGTTGAGGGGTGTAAGGTGCGGAATATTGATGCTTGATCCCCTCATCACTAAGGAAATCATCCAAGGTGTAGTTCTTGAACTCGGTGCCGTTGTCACTTCTTATCGTCAAGATCTTTGCATTGTGTTGGCATTGAGCTTCATTTGCAAAATCAATGACAGTTTGTTGAGTCTCAATCTTCCTGTTGAAGAAATATACCCAAGTGTATCTTGAATAATCATCCACAATCACCAAGAAATACTTTCTACCCCCAAGACTATCAAAGGATGGAGGCCCAAAGAGATCCAAGTGAAGGAGCTCCAAAGGCCTCTTCGAGTAGATGATAGTCGTGGGAGGGTGAGCCTTCTCATGTAGCTTTTCTTCGATACAAGCACTGCAAGCACGATCTTTGGCAAAACTAACATTTGTTAGTCCACGCACATGGTCCCCCTTGAGAAGACTTTGCAAAGATCTCATAATGACATGGGCTAAACAGCGATGCCAAAGCCATCCCACGTCAACTTTAGCCATTAGGCATGTCGCGGTCTTAGTGGGTTGCTCCGAAAAGTTAATCACATAGAGACCGTTCTCGACATGCCCAACAAAGGCTACTTTAAGAGTCTTGCTGCACAAGAGGGCCACGGTATCAATCTCAAAGAAAGTGGCAAAGCCCATGAGTGCAAGTTGACGAACGGAAAGTAAATTGCATGCAAGGGACTCAATAAGCATGACCTTCTCGATCGTGAGATCATGAGAAATGACAACCTTGCCAAGTCCCAATACCTTAGAAGACGAGGCATCACCCCACTCGACATTGGTGGGCATAGATGGGATCTTGTGCATGTCCACCACCAAGTCCTTGCTTCCGGTTATATGATTTGTGGCTCCTCTATCGAGCAACCATGAACCCCCACCAGAAGCAAACACCTACAATAGATCAATGCTTGGTTTTAGGTACCCATTTCGTAATGGGTCCTTTGATGTTAGTAACAAGGGTCTTAGGAGCCCAAATAGACCACTCAATATTCTCATAAGGAGAACCAAAAAATTTAGCATAAACGTGTCCATCACTAGCACAACATATCACATAAGAAGGGTTAAAGTCGCCGGCTTTGTTGGAAGGAGTGGCATTGCCCTTCTTGACACCGCCACCCTTCACATTGTTCTCTTCTCCTTAGTAGCACCCTCTCCCTCCTTCAAAAAAGTTTGCTTAAGAGGAGGAGGTCGTTTGGCCTTGTTATTCTTCTTCTTGTTCTTGGACTTGGGTGCGAACCCAATTCCCTCCTTGGCCACAACTTCCTTTTGATTGCTCAAAAGGTCGTTGAGGTTCTTCTCACCTTGTATGCAAGAGACAAGGCCTTTCTCAAGTTGCTCCTTCAATTTTGCATTCTCCTCCACAAGATGCATACGCTCACAACAAGGGTTAGTAGCATTTGCATTACCAACCAAAACCATATGAGGAAAAGTGGCTTTCTCCTTGGTTAGCTTCACTTGGAGTTGATCATGAGACTCTTTGAGACTAGCATGAGTACCCTTCAAGACCTTGTGAGCCTTGTCAAGTATATCAAACTCCTCCTTGAGTCTAGCAAGATCAACCCCAAGTTTGGCCTTCTCGGAATTGAGCACACGAGATACAACAAGAGCATGATCAAGATCTTTCTTCAATTTAGCATGGTCATCGTTGTGTGACTCCTCAAGAGCCAAACGGTGACCACACTCTTCCTCAAGCGCATTAGATAGATCTGATATCTCATCGCCATAGTCACGACTATGCCCCTCCATCTTGGAGATGGTTTCTTCGCGAGCCTCAATCATGTCATTGGCTTCACCAAGTTGTTCCAAGAGAGCAACAAAGTGCTTCTTGGATTTACCCTTAAGCTTACTTATAAATGACTCAAATTCATTTACCTCCTCATTAGACCCCTCATTTTCATCAATGCAATCCTTCAAAGAAGGATTAGTAATGATGGTGGTTTTGATGTTGGGGGTTACCTTGTTGGTGGCTTTAGCCATGAGGCACTTGGCGGTGATGTTCTCATTGGGTGAGTCGAAGAGTGACACCCGTGGAGTTGTCGCAATGGCAACGGAGGCCATGGCAACCGACTCACCGTCTTCATCATCATCATCATCCTCATTGTACTCTTCGTGTGCCACCAACCCCTTGGGAGGCGTCTTCTTGATGAAGTTGCTCTTGTTGGGGAAGGACTTGGCCTTGTCTTTTCGGATGAGCTTGCGACCATTGTCTTCCCTCTTCTCATATGGGCACTCCGTAACAAAGTGGCTCACATTGCGACAATTATAGCAAGTTCTCACACGTTGCTTGCCCTTTGCGCCACTTGAGTTACTCTTGTTGAAGTTGGGCCTTGTGTTCTTCTTGCTCCAAAATTGCCTTGAAGCGAGAGCCATGTGCTCATGATAATCATACTTTGTATCTTTGGGGTTGCTCTCCTCTTCTTCCTCTTCGTCCTCTTCTTCCACACTTGCCTTGGCCTTCAAAGCAAGGTTGGGATGCTTTGCTCTTTGAGAACGCAACACCGCATTGTCGGCGGTCTTGTCCAAGATCCTCATCGCCACAAACTCATCCAACACTTCACTTGAGGACAAGGTGTGGAAGTCCGGCCTTTGACGGATAACGGAGGACATGGCCTTTTGGTAAGGCATCATAGCCTTGAGAAACTTGCGCTTGATCCAATTGTCATCCATATCCTTGCTCCCATGATCTCGGAGTAAGACCGCGAGAGTGGTTAATCTTCGGTAAAGCACACGAGGTTCTTCATCTTCATTCATTGTAAACTCATCGGCTTCATCTTGTACCACTTCATAGTTGGAGCGTTGAATGCTTGCGCTTCCCTTTTAGATGGAAACCACTTGGTGCCATGCTTCCTTGGCCACGGTGAACGGACGGAGATGCGCAATGCCTTCGGACAGAATAGCATCTTGGTTGATGACGAGAGCATTCTCGTTGAATTGGTTATCCGCAGCTTCTCTAGGGGTGAAGTTGCTTCGATCATGCAGATAGAAACCTTCTTAAATGATTCTCCAAAGATTAGTATTAACATGGTTTAAATAAAGCTTAAAGCGATATACCCAAGCACCAAAATCCTCATTTTTCACAATCTTAGGGGGAGAACCGGCATGATTCAAATGAGTGGAGGAATCGGTCCACCATAAGTAAGAGGAGGTTCCACATGGGCAAAGATTCCATTTCCACTTCTACCAGTAGATAAAGGAACTTTGTCATTAGTAGCTCCCCCCTTGTCGGAGTTAGCATCCGTCACCTTGTTAGTGGGATCGACCACTTCCAACGGTGCGGTGGATAATTTAAGACCATCAAGAAAGTTCTTAAGCATGCCTTTGACCTCGGTCATCATGGAGATTTTCAATGTGTCCAAAGCCACATTGAACTCCTCACGTGAGACCGAGGTTCCCCCATCGGCCGTAGACGAGGACGGAATCACACCGGGGTGCTCCTCCTCACCGTCTACGGTGTCAACCATACTATTCGGATGGAAAAGTCCTTAATAAAGAGACGAGGCTCTGATACCGTTTGATAAGGGATATAGTTGACTAGAGGGGGGGGGGGGTGAATAGGCAACTAACAATTTTTAGCTTTTCTTTACCAATTTAAACTTTGCATCACGTTAAATAGGGCACCATCAAAATCTGTTGAGACGACGCCTTATGAACTGAGGTTTAGCAAGAAACCAAAGTTGTCGTTTCTTAAAATTTTGGGGTTGCGATGCTTATGTGAAAAAGTTTCATCCTGATAAGCTCAAACCCAAATCGGAGAAATGTGTCTTCATAGGATACCCAAAGGAGACAGTTGGGTACATCTTCTATCACAGATCCGAAGGCAAGACATTCGTTGCTAAAATGGATCCTTTCTAGAGAAGGAGTTTCTCTCGAAAGAAGTGAGTGGGAGGAAAGTAGAACTTGATGAGGTAACTGTACCTGCTCCCTTATTGGAAAGTAGTTCATCACAGAAATCTGTTCCTGTGACTCCTACACCAATTAGTGAGGAAGTTAATGATGATGATCATGTAACTTCAGATCAAGTTACTACCAAACCTCGTAGGTAAACCAGAGTGAGATGCACACCAGAGTGGTACGGTAATCATGTTCTGGAGGTCATGTTATTTGACCATGACGAACCTACGAACTATGAGGAAGCGATGATGAGCCCAGATTCCGGGAAATGGCTTGAGGCCATGAAATCTGAGATGAGATCCATGTATGAAGAACAAAGTATGAACTTTGGTTGACTTGCCCGATGATCGGCGAGCCATTGAGATTAAATGGATCTTCAAGAGGAAGACAGACGCTGATAGTAGTGTTACTATCTACAAAGCTAGAATTGTCGCAAAAGGTTTTCGACAAGTTCAAGGTGTTGACTACGATGAGAGAGTTTCTCACTCGTATCTATGCTTAAAGTCTGTCTGAATCATGTTAGCAATTGCCGCATTTTATGAAATCTGGCAAATGGATAAACAAAACTGCATTCCTTAATGGATTTATTAAAGAAGAGTTGTATATGATGCAACCAGGAGGTTTTGTCAATCCTAAAAGTGCTAACAAAATATGCAAGCTCCAGCGATCCATCTATGGACTGGTGCAAGCATCTCGGAGTTGGAATATACGCTTTGATAAGTTGATCAAAGGATATAGTTTTATACAGACTTGCGGTGAAGCCTGTATTTTCAAGAAAGTGAGTGGGAGCACTACAGCATTTCTGATAAGTATATGTGAATGACATATTGTTGATCGGAAATAATGTAGAATTATTCTGCAAAGCATAAAGGAGTGTTTGAAAGGAGTTTTTCAAAGAAAGACCTCGGTGAAGCTGCTTACATATTGAGCATCAAGATCTATAGAGATAGATCAAGACGCTTGATAAGTTTTTTTCAATGAGTACATACCTTAACAAGATTTTGAAGTAGTTCAAAATAGAACAGTCAAAGAAAGAGTTCTTGCCTGTGTTACAAGGTGTGAAATTGAGTAAGACTCAAAACCCGACCACGGCAGAAGATAGAAAGAGAATGAAAGTCATTCCCTATGCCTTGGTCATAGGTTCTATAAAGTATGCCATGCTGTGTACGAGATATATTGTATACCTTACACTGATTTTGGCAAGGGAGTACAATTGTGATCTAGGAGTAGATCACTGGACAGCGGTCAAAATTATCCTTAGTGGAATAAGGATATGTTTCTCGATTATGGAAGTGACAAAAGGTTCGTCGTAAAGGGTTACGTCGATGCAAGTTTTGACACTAAATCTAGATGACTCTAAGTCTCGGTCTAGATACATATTGAAAGTGTGAGCAATTAGCTAGAGTAGCTCCGTGCAGAGCATTGTAGACATAGAAATTTGCAAAATACTTACGGATCTGAATGTGACAGACCCGTTGACTAAAATTATCTCACAATCAAAACATGATCACACCTTAGTACTCTTTGGGTGTTAATCACATAGCGATGTGAACTAGATTATTGACTCTAGTAAACCCTTTGAGTGTTGGTCACATAGAGATGTGAACTATGGGTGTGAATCACATGGTGATGTGAATTATTAATGTTAAATCACATGGCGATGTGAACTAGATTATTGACTCTAGTGCAAGTGGGAGACTGAAGGAAATATGCCCTAGAGGCAATAATAAAGTATTATATATTTCCTTATATCATGATAAATGTTTATTATTCATGCTAGAATTGTATTAACCGGAAACATAATACATGTGTGAATACATAGACAAACAGAGTGTCACTAGTATGCCTCTACTTGACTAGCTCGTTAATCAAAGATGGTTATGTTTCCTAGCCATAGATATGAGTTGTCATTTGATTAACGGGATCACCTCATTAGGAGAATGACGTGATTGACTTGACCCATTCCGTTAGCTTAGCACCCGATCGTTTAGTATGTTGCTATTGCTTTCTTCATGACTTATACATGTTCCTATGACTATGAGATTATGCAACTCCCGTTTACCGGAGGAACACTTTGTGTACTACCAAACGTCACAACGTAAATGGGTGATTATAAAGGTGCTCTACAGGTGTCTCCAAAGGTACTTGTTGGGTTGGCGTATTTCGAGATTAGGATTTGTCACTCCGATTGTCGGAGAGGTATCTCTGGGCCCACTCGGTAATGCACATCACTATAAGCCTTGCAAGCATTGTGACTAATGAGTTAGTTGCGGGATGATGTACTACGGAACGAGTAAAGAGACTTGCCAGTAACGAGATTGAACTAGGTATCGAGATACCGACGATCGAATCTCGGGCAAGTAACATACCGATGACAAAGGGAACAACGTATGTTGTTATGCGGTCTGACCGATAAATATCTTCGTAGAATATGTGGGAGCCAATATGGGCATCCAGGTCCCGCTATTGGTTATTGACCGGAGAGGTGTCTCGGTCATGTCTACATAGTTCTCAAACCCGTAGGGTCCGCACGCTTAACGTTACGATGACAGTTTTATTGAGTTTTGATGTACCGAGGGAGTTCGGAGTCCCGGATGAGATCGGGGATATGACGAGGAGTCTCGAAATGGTCGAGACATAAAGATCGATATATTGGACGACTATATTCGGACATCGGAAAGGTTCCGAGTGATTCGGGTATTTTTCGGAGTACCGGAGAGTTACGGGAATTCGTATTGGGCCTTAATGGGCCATGCGGGAAAGGAGAGAAAGGCCTCAAAAGGTGGCCGCGCCCCTCCCCATGGTCTGGTCCGAATTGGACTAGGGAAGGGGGGCACCCCCTTCCTTCTTTCTCCTTCTCCCTTCCCTTCTCCTATTCCAACAAGGAAAGGAGGAGTCCTACTCCCGGTGGGAGTAGGACTCCCCCTTCTGGCGCGCCTCTCCTCCCTAGGCCGGCGGCCTCCCCCTTGCTCCTTTATATAAGGGGGCACGGGGGCACCCCATGAACACACACTTGATATACGATATTTTAGCCGTGTGCGGTGCCCCCCTCCACCATACTACACCTCGATAATATCGTTGCGGAGCTTAGGCGAAGCCCTGCGTCGGTAGAACATCATCATCGTCACCACGCCGTCATGCCGATGAAATTCTCCCTCAACACTCGGCTGGATCGGAGTTCGAGGGACGTCATCGAGCTGAACGTGTGCTGAACTCAGAGGTGCCGTGCGTTCGGTACTTGATCGGTCGGATCGTGAAGACGTACGACTACATCAACCGCGTTGTGATAACGCTTCCGCTTTCGGTCTACGAGGGTACGTGGACAACACTCTCCCCTCTCGTTGCTATGCATCACCATGATCTTGCGTGTGCGTAGATTTTTTTTTCAAATTACTACGTTCCCCAACAGGTACAACCGGTGAATGCGGGAAACCCCTGCTAGGGCACCAGGGCGATACTTCCGGTGGCACACCCGGTAGTACCGGTATATCGGAATAAACCGGAACTACCGCTCCACCACCACTCGACTACCGTATCACATCCAGAAAGTTTACACCTCAGGTCGGTAGTTAGAGTGGTGGTTGGGCGGAGCTACCGCTGGGCCAACAGTCCCTGGGTGGTGGAGTCCGAGGCGGTACTACCGCCCTGAACACCAGTAGTACCGGTTTGTCAAGACAAACCGAAACTTCCGTTCCACCAGCGGTCTACCACCGTACCCAGTACAGAAGGGAGTCACCCCCGAGCGGTACTTGGACCGGTGGTTTGACCGGAACTACCGGCCAGCGGTACAACTGCTCAATGGAGCGGTACTACCGCCATGGGCAGAACTGCACAGGACAGAGGACTTTGGGGAACCCCTCTCTCCTCGAACGGAGGGTATATGGTGGGTGTAGAGAATGTGTACGTGAAGTGATTCACCCAATACCTTCCGATGTGGATTCCCTCTTAATAGTACGGATATCCTACGACCAAAGGAATAAAAACATTGGAAACTCCGTCTTCGATCTTTTCCGCATAGAGGGAAGGCCTAACCGTCTTGCGCCACACAATGTGTACCTGAGAAAACTATGGCGCATGATTGGTCCACACGTGTGTTGTCATCATCACCAAAACTCTAAGGCAGAAGATGCCCTTACATATATGATGCAACAACAACAAGCACACAAGCAAGCAAGGGATACAACACAATATAAGCTTGCACAATTAAAGGTAAGAGATAACCAAGAGTGGAGCCAGTGGAGACGAGGATGTGTTACCGAAGTTCCTTCCCTTTGAGAGGAAGTACGTCTCCATTGGAGCGGTGTGGAGGCACAATGCTCCCCAAGAAGCCGCTAGGGCCACCGTATTCTCCTCACGCCCTCACACAATGCGAGATGCCGTGATTTCACTATTGGTGCCCTTGGAGGCGGCAACCGAACCTTTACAAACAAGGTTGGGGCAATCTCCACAACTTAATTGGAGGCTCCCAACGACCCACGAAGCTTCACCACAATGGAATATGGCTCCACGGTGACATCAACCGTCTAGGGTGCTCAAACACCCAAGAGTAACAAGATCCGCAAGAGATTAGTGGGGGGAATCAAATTTCTCTTGATGGAAGTGTAGATCGGGGCCTTCTCAACCAATCCCTAGAAAATCAACAAGTTTGATTGGCTAGGGAGAGAGATCGGGCGAAAATGGAGCTTTGAGCAGCAATGGAGCTTGGGGGAGGAAGAGGTGGTTAACTTGGGGAAGAAGACCCCCCTTATATAGTGAAAGGAAAAATCCAGCCGTTACCTACCTACTAAGCCCGCGACATGCGGTACTACTACACATACCACGGTACTACCGCACTGACATGCGGTACTACCGCTGGGGAGTGCGGTACTACTGCTCGCGCGGCAGGAGCCAGGTGAGGCCCTGTTGCACAAGGCAATGAGCGGTAGAATCACCGGAGCGGTACTACCGCGCGCCCTTGAGGTATTACCACAAGGCAGGGCTCATCCTGGGCTGGGAAGGCACGAACTCATATAATTACATCCGTGGCTACTTCCGCTGAGTTTCGGTCAGTGCAAAACTCTGGCACGGTACTACAGCTCACAGGGAGCGGTACTACCGCGTAGGGTGCGGAAGTAAAAAATTACTTCCGCCTCTACATCCGCTGACGCCACCGTACTGGGCCAGAGGCCACGGTACTACCGCGTGCTAGGAGCGGTACCACCGCACTTGCGGTACTACTGCTGCCCTGGGCGGTACTACCGTGGCCAGCTGCGGTACTACCGCTCCCTTGAGCAGTACTACCGCACGCCACAGACCAGTAGCACTAGGAGGCCTTCATCTTCGCAACGACAAGGGGAACAACCGGTGCTCGAATGAAGCAAGGAAAGGTGGTGCAAAGAAACAGACGTGTACGTGTTGATTCCACCCTAACCTTTCCGAAGCGGACCCCCTCTTAATAGTACGGCTTTCGTATGACTCAAATCCACCGAAAAGAAACATAGAGAAGCGCCGTCTTCGATAGTCTCCGAGGGACACCGAATCGTCTTGTGCCTAGACATGAGATATCTGAAATGCTCAATGCACACGATTAGTCCGCAAATACATTGTCATCAATCACCAAAACCACTTAGGGAGAAATATGCCCGTACGGCAACGCAGGAGGGAAGGGGGCCTCCGCCCCCGCCGTCAGCCGCCCGGGGCTTCGCCCGGCGACCTCCTCCAACGGCGGCGTCGGGGAGGGAGAGGTTGGTTGAGCCCGGCGGCGGTGGGGGTTAGGGTTCCGCCCGAGCCGCCCTAGTGGGGGGCGACGCGGGGGACGCAAAAATGATTCATATATGTCGTTATTATTCATGTCTGTTCCGAATCGAGTAAATATCCGATATATGTTCATATTCATATCGGTGTCGGCTAACATTTGATCAGCATTCCTATGAGATGACATTCGTATTACATCATATTTATCCTCGTATCACATTCATATTTGTTTTGAAGAGCACTATCCGATCGGCGATATGGTTTCCATACTAGCTTCGTCCACCATGCATCCCACAATCAGGTAGTACGTGCATGTCATGTGTATTTTTCTTGATTGACACATTTCTTTTGCACTCATGCATGCCATGTGTAACAGTGTAAGTAAGCAATACTCGATCAGTCGATTGAGTGTGTCACTCGCGCTTCGTGAGGAGGAGCTGGAGCAGAATCTCGTTGAAGGTGTCGACGGGTCCGGGGAGGCAGAAGTGGAGGCAGTCGCTCTGCAGCCGCTCGGGCACGCCGCGCGCGAACGGGTCGCGCTTCATGTACACGCTAGGGTGGCCGTCCGGGCGCATCGTGGCCAGCTTGGTCACGTCCAGCACCTCAACCCTCGTCGCCCCGCCGTCCGTCGCCGCGGCCGCGGCCGTCTCTTCTCTGACGATGCTTCTAAGCTGGGCGTGCGTGGCGTCGACCTCCCTCTCCCCCTCCGTGTACGGCAGCCTCCTGGCGCACGTGGCGGGGTCGTCCCACGCCTTCTCGAAGTGCGCCGGCGAGAAGGTGGCCACAACCACGGCGCGCGCGCGGCCGGCGGAGGCGAGGCGCCGTATCGACGCCCGGATGGCCTCCCGGTACGGCGAGAGGAAGCCGATCCCGGTGTGGTTGAGCTCGGGGAGGAGGTGCGTGCCGAGCACCTCGCTGCCGTTGTAGTAGACGCTAGGGTTCCAGAACCAGTGGCCGGTGCTCACCACCGCCACGTCCATGGTGCCGGCGTCGCCGGACCAGCGCTCTGCGAGCGCGTCGAGGTGCACCGAGTTGTAGGGCAGGCTGTAGTTCTCGCACCTGCCCGTGGCCCGCGCCAGGAAGGGCGCCCAGTAGACGGACACCGTGACGTTGTGCGTCGGGAACGCCCAGCGCCAGAACTTGCGCGTCCCGGGCTCCGGGTCGCTGTACACGAGATGGTACGGGAACGACGCGCCCAGGAGGCAGACCAGCGACTCGGCCTGGTTCCGCGCCATGGAGTCGCCGACGAAGGCCACGTGCTCGCCGCGGACCGCGCCGAGGAACGCCCCGGCGTCGAAGCCCGGGAGCTGGCACCCGGGCGCCGCCGGGTGCCACCGCCAGTCGAGGTAGCTGGTGTCGGGGCGCCCGTTGCGGACGCAGTCCTCGCTGCCCTTGACGTTGCACTCGGTGCCGTTGTACCGCCGGGCGTGCCCCGCCGCCCGCACCCACTGCCCCTCCGAGTAGTCGCAGCTGGAAGTGGAAGGCGACCCTTATGCAAGAAACGAGCACAAAAGACATTAACGCACACTACTAAAGCAAAAGTGCAAAACCACACGACACACAGACGCGTAGTACGTACCGTGAATGTAGGCGCTGGTGATGTACTGGAGAAGAGGCGAGAAGAAGATATTTTCGCGTGCGGCGCGCGGGGAGCAGCAGAGGAGGTGGAGGAGAGCCAGGCAGAGCACGGCGGAGAAGAGCCAGGCCAAGACGACTCTGCCATGGTGAGTCGACGACGGCTTGTGGCTGTGCTGGTGATGCAGTGGCTGGTACGCTCCCATGATCACTACTCGGACTGCGCTAGGGAGGTTGCTTCCAGGGGAGTTCTACCTTACATTACATATAGTCAGGAACTAACTCATGGTGGGTGGCTTTGTACGGAGCAGTACGATAGCGGTTCCCGATTAATTAAGCTGTTAGTGTACCGTTATTTCGGCAGCCATGCAAACAATTTGTTTGACGGTATGTGCACTGGCCGCGCCGACGTGCATGCGGTCGCGGTCAGACGTGAGCTTACCGGAACCTTAATGGTTATTGAGATTTGGGCAAAGAGAGACCGAATCCATGCAAGTGGCCGTTGTCAATGGCTTTCTTACTCAACGTACTACGTACTCCGTACAAAGCCACCCACCATGAGTTGGTCTTGTGGCTGGAGGCTCCAGCGTGGGTTGCAGATCTCCAGGCGATCGAGCGCGAGCAGCGATGTAAACCGTGGGTGCGTCGTGCTTGGGGGGCGAGCACTTGGCCGTTGATTTCGACGCCGGCGAGTTCTGACTTTCTCATTCCAGGATTCTCGTTTACCAATGTTGCATAGGCTTTGTCCAAGCATCGTAAACCCACTCGGCACCGATGTGTTCCGTACAGTTCCGATTCGCCTATTTGTGTAGTGAAGGATCTGAGCTTAAATGATTGTGAGGACACTATTTTTTGGATCTGGAGCCTAAAGGTATATACACTGTTAAATCTTATTATAATTTTATGAATTTTAGAGGAGTGGTTCCAGACAACATTATATTGATTTGGAAAGCTAATGTTCCTTAGAGGATCCAGATCTTTCTTTTCTCTGGTTGCTTGTGAGGAACAAGCTACTCACCAGAGACAATCTTCTGAAGAGGCAGCATGTAGCTGATCCTACCTGCCTATTCTGTAATGAGGCAGAATCGGTTAATCATCTTTTTTTGATTGCGTTGTTGCGAGAGAACTCTGGAGAGAGATTTTTAGCCCCATGGGATGCAACGTCGAGCTTAACTCGCATGGGCTCCTTGAGTGATGGGCTAGAAATGACAACAAAACTGCAGATATTATGCTTCATGCAGCTGCATTATGGGCTCTCTGGAGGTGTCGCAACGATATTTACTTTAATGCTGTGCCTTGGCTTGGTATGCAGGTTATGTGGCAAAAGACAGTTTCCTTTTTAACCTTGTGGGAGATCAAGTGTGCGGATACAGTCCAGAAGAGATGTCGTCTCCTGGTACAAAGGATGGAGCATTTGGCGCGAGCACCGCCTCTTCTCCTTTGGCCAGACCCTGGCTAGGACTGAACCAGTGAGGTGGAAGGACTCCTTGCTTCGGGGGTGGCTTTTCGCTCTGAAGACATGGACGTGATCCTTAAACTCTGAAATATGTTTGCTGGTTGTAGCCTGTACTGGGTGTGGTCTTTCCGCTCTTTGTCTCTTTTGCTCCTTAAGGGAGCGTAGACTTTGTGGTGTTTTCATTTTGTTGGGGCAGCGTCTCTGCTGTTTTTTCCCGCGCGCCTTGTAGCTCCAAAACAAAACATGTTCGGTGGTTTCGTTGCATGCAATGGAACCGGGGCGTTCGAGCCCTTTTCTTCTAAAAAAAGTTCCGATTCGCCCCTTCCATTCACCGATGAAGTTCTTTAGTTTCTTTCTCAACAAGCATCCAACTCTAGTTTTTTCTTGTCCAGACACGGAAACTTTCGATCTACTCCCTTCATCTCAAAATAAGTGTCTCAGCTTTGTACTAACATTATTTAAATTTATACTAAACTTGAGACACTTATTTTGAAACGGAAGTAGTAGTATTCATTATCTATCATGATAGTACACAGAACATAAAAAATAACAAAAATAACATCAAGATTCGTAGACCACCTAGCAACGACTAGAAGCACTGGAGTGAGCCAATTGCGTGCCGCCGTCATCACTCATCGCTCATCCGAGTTGGTGAAACCTTATTGTACTAGACAGTCGGGAAGTCGCCGTGGTAAGGCCCACAAGACCAGCACACAGGACAACAACCATCACCGATAAAGAGAAACATAATTAGAAAGATCAAATATGAAAACACACAGAACAGCAACCATCGCCGATGAAGAGAAACGTAGATCGGAAAAATCAAACATGAAACACACGACCGAAGACGAATCAAGATTAAGATCCAACCGAAGACCATTACCTACCGAATCCTATGAGATCCGACGGAGACAAACCAACGCACGCCCTCCGACGACGCTAGACTCACCATCGGGATGGGGCTATCACACATCCCGTGATTTTTTTTGAGATGCGACAATTGTGTACAAACCAAGTGCTGCACAATTAATATAAAATGCAGCAGTTGTCATGTATTCAAGCCTGTTTGCTTTCTACGAATCCCAGCGGCAGTGCACCCAACTTCTTGCAACTTCGTTCCTGACATGCAGACCAGATCTATACCATCAACATGAAAACCCTGCAACTTTCAGCTTCACAGTCCAGGCGTTATCGCGTGGAATCCCAGACCACACCCCTTTACTCGTTGACTCGGGTGAGGCAACGCATATGGGGAATAAAAATACCTTCTCTTTTGAATTAGCGTGGTTTGAAAGAGAAGGTTTTTTCAATCTAATAGCCAGGGAATGGGCAAAAGATGCAGGAGGAAGGACTTCTATTGAGAGATGGTAGAATAAGATTAGACACTTGAGAAGTTTCTTACGTGGGTGGGCCAAGCATCTAAGTGGGATTTATAAGGTTGAAAAGGAAAGGCTCCTTTCTCTTATTCAGGCCTTAGATGTAAAAGCCGAGTCCACAATTTTACAAACTACGGAACTTCATGCTAAAATAGACGCAGAGATGAGATTGAAAGAACTCATGCGAGAGGAGGAATTGAAGTGGGCATTGTGGGCTAAGGTTCGCAAAGTTGTCCTAGGGGACGCCAACACTCAATTCTTTCATATGATCGCCAATGAAAAGCATAGAAAGAAAAGAATCTTTCAGCTTGAGCAAGACGAGGGCACGATTTTAGGACAAGAAAACCTAAAATCATACATAACCAACTATTACAAGTAGCTTTTTGGCCTCCGGAGGACAGTTTCGTGTCCCTGGATGAGTCGAGGATTGAGGATGTTCCTCAACTCGCAGCGGATGAGAACAATCTTTTGACTGCCACGTTTTCGGAGAAAGAGGTGTGAAGCTATTTCGCAGATGAAGAATAATAAAGCTCCGGGCCCGGATGGATTTCCAGCGGAGTTTTATAAAAAATGCTGGCATATTATTAAAGGGGATTTGTTACCGATGTTCCATGATTTATTCTCTGGCCAGCTTCAGTTGTTTCATCTGAATTTTGGAACAATTACTTTGCTCCCTAAGAAAACAGAGGCCGTGCGAATTGAGCAATTCAGGCCGATCTGTCTTCTTAATGTAAGTTTCAAAATTTTCACCAAGGTTGGGACTAATAGACTCACGCAGATTGCGCACTCTGTGGTGCTGCCGTCCCAAACTGCTTTCATGCAGGACAGAAACATCCTAGAAGGGGTGGTGGTCCTTCATGAAATGCTCCATGAAATTCATACGAAAAAACTAGATGGGGTTGTTTTCAAAGTGGATTTTGAAAAAGCGTACGACAAAGTCAAATGGGCTTTTCTTCAACAGGCTTTGCATATGAAAGGATTTGATCAGGCCTGGAGACAACAGGTAGAATCTTTCACGCAAAAAGGGAGTGTTGGAATTAAAGTGAATGATGACATAGGTCACTACTTCCAAACACATAAGGGCCTGAGACAAGGAGATCCGATGTCACCTATTCTGTTCAACATTGTAGTAGACATGTTGACGATTCTAATAGGAAGGGCTAAGGATGCTGGTCAAGTAGGTAGTCTCGTAACTCATCTAGTGGATGGAGGTGTGTGTGTCCTACAGTACGCCGATGATACTATCATCTTCATGGAGCATGACTTGGCAAAAGCGAGAAACATGAAGCTGGTGTTATGCTTATTCGAACAATTGACCGGACTAAAAATTAATTTCCATAAGAGCAAATTGTTCTGTTTTGGAAGAGCCAATGAGGAACAAGAGGCATATAAGCAATTGTTCGGATGTGAATTGGGGGCTTTGCCTTTCACTTATTTGGGCATACCAATTCACCATCATAAGCTAACAAACAGAGAATGGAAGTGCATTGAGGATCGATTTGAGAAGAAACTCAGTTGCTGGAAGGGCAAACTCATGTCTTATGGAGGCCCTTTAATTCTCATTAATTCGGTTCTCACGAGCATGCCCATGTTTCTCTTGTCTTTTTTCGAGGTACCAGTTGGAGTTCGGAAAAGACTAGATTTCTATCGATCCCGTTTCTTCTGGCAGAGTGATGATCTGAAGAGAAAGTATAGACTCGCTAAATGGGATATTATTTGTCGACCAAAAGACCAAGGGGGTCTACGTATCGAAAATCTTGAGGTGAAGAACAGATGTCTTCTCAGCAAATGGCTGCATAAGCTATCTGGTGAGATGGGGGCTACATGGGCACATATTCTGCGTAATAAGTACCTTCATTCCAAAACTTTATCCCAGGTCACAGTGAGGCCAATGGAATCGCCTTTTTGGAAAGGACTGATGAGAGTTAAATCAATTTTTTTCAATCGGACAAAGTTTGTGATCGGTAACGGTACTTCTACGAGATTCTGGGAGGATACATCGCTAGGGGACACGCCCCTCGCGCTTCAATATCCTTCTCTTTATAGCATTGTTCAACGGAGAGACGCTTCCTTGAGACAGTGCTTCAGTCCACGCCTCTTAATATCCACTTCAGGAGAGCGCTAGCCGGAAACCGTTGGGAAGCTTGGCTCCATCTTGTGAGAAGACTGATGCATGTACAGCTTTCTCAACGAGCCGATCAGCTGTGTTGGAAGCTAACAAGGAATGGAGAGTTTACGGTTAAATCCATGTATCTGGATGTTATTAATTCTAGCTCTATTCCTACGTCGGAACATGTTTGGCATGTCAAAGTTCCCTTGAGAGTTAAAGTGTTTATGTGGTTTGTACACAAACAAGTCATTTTAACTAAGGACAACTTGGTAAAACGCAACTGGACTGGGTCTACTAGATGTAGATTTTGTGATCGGGATGAATCCATCAAACACCTCTTTCTTGATTGCCCATTGGCAAAATTTTTATGGAGGACAGTTCACATAGCCTTTAATATTACTCCTCCGAATAATATCAACATGTTATTTGGGACGTGGCTTGATGGGATAGCGCCCGTAACAGCGAGACACATTCGTGTAGGAGCATGTGCTTTATTGTGGGCTATCTGGAATTGCAGAAATGATTTGGTCTTTAACAGAACAACAAATACTCATTTTTTGCAGGTTATCTTCCGAGCCACTGCGTTGATCCGTATGTGGTCGCTACTCACTCCGACGGAGGCCAGGGAGCGTTTGGTTACTGGATCTATCCGATGGGAGATGGTAGCACGGGCTATTTTCAACCGGTTTGGATGGCGGTCATGTAATAGGATAGGCAATTAGTTTTCCTATCTTTTTCTTGCCAGCCGGTTGTTGCTTTATTTTTACTCTTTAGCTCTTTGTGAGCACCTTTTTTCCCTTTGTTGAGACTTTAAGACCTCTGTCGAACTGATTTGCTTAGTAATAAAGGTGGCCGTATGCATCGTTCTGATGCAGAGGCCGAGGAGATCCCCCTTTTCAAAAAAAAAGCTTCACTATTAATGCCGACCACAGAAAGAAAGCAGCCCTGCTTGCTAAACCATGTAGTTTCCTGAAGTGAGGTATTGAGCAGAGAGAGAATTATTTACCCAAAACCACCATATTTGGGGCTAGGGTAACAACTTGGTATCACATTTAAGGCAGGGCACAAAAAACCACCAGAAATGCACCTAATGCGTAACGCAGAGCACTGATGCTGGAATTTGGTCGTGAAAACAGTGAAACCGACATATGGGGCCCGCCTGTCAGGCTGACGTGGCGTGCCTATGTGGACAATTTGCTGACTTGGACAAGGGTCCCACCTGTCAAGGACTCACGTGTTTATCTAATTCCTCTTACCTTTTCTTTTCCTGTCAATTCGGGTCCCTGTAAATTTTCAACAAATGCAATTGGGTCCTACAAACAAATTAAAAAAGCCATTGCGTCCCTCCTGTGCTCAAGGTCGACAGGAGCTGCGCCCGCAGCCGTGCTCGTCGGACAGCAGCCGCTGTGAGTAGTGCAACGACCGCTGTGGAGCTCCCTTCCCTCGCCCGGGTTGTCATCCAGTGCGCGCAGCCGCGGAGCTTCCTTCCAGTGCTGCCGCCGTGCTCCCGTCGCCCATCGGCGTCCAGTGCGCGCAGCCGCGGAGCTCCCTCCAGTGCCGCTGCAGAGCTCCCTCCTGTCGTCCATGGCGTCTAGTGCGCGCAGCCGCGGAGCTCCCTCCAGCGTCGACGCAGAGCTCCCTCCTATCGTCCATTTGCTTCTACTACGCGCTGTCGTGGTGCAACTGCCTCCGTTAGCCCGAGCAGGAGGACCCGCGCAGGAGACGGCTCGGGGGCGGCTCGATGCTTGTTGCGCCGCTAGCCATGGGTCGTGCCACCGGTCGGCCGCCAGCCACTAGTCGCGCCGTCAGTAGCCGCGATCCGTTGGGGCCCAGCGCTGCATCCGCCTTCATGGAGGTAGATCGAGGTCCAGCGAGGTGGCTCAACGAAGATGGTAGCTAGCTGTAGTGGCGGGACGGTTCGCAGGTGGTGGGATGGCTCGCTGGGGTTGGGCTCCAGCGGCTACGCGGGATGGCTGTTGTCGGTTTTTTTGACAGGAATAGAGAGGGGAAGAAGAAGATGCATCCGACAGGTGGAGCTTTGGGCCACCTCAGAGAATTATCCACATAGGCAGGCCACGTCAGCCCGACAGGTGGGGCCAACTTGTCAGTTTCGCTATTTTCGCAGGCAAATCAGACAATCAGTGCTCTGCGTTGCGCATTAGGCGCATTTCTGGTGGCTTTTTGTGCCCTGCCTTGAATGTGGTACCAAGTTGTTACCCTAGCCCCAAGTGCGGTGGTTTTGGGTAAATAACTCGCAGAGAGAGGTGGCACTGCTTTCGGTAGAGGATGACCAAAATTTAAATGGTGATTATACAAGCAAGCTGACCCAAATTTGCAGATTTCATAGCCTTGATAGTATGTGCGCATGGGCTGATCATGTATGAGGGGCAAGCCAAGAGGGCTAAGAAGCTCCAACTGTTGGTTGATACGTCTCCGTCGTATCTACTTTTCCTAACGCTGTTCCTCTTGTTTTGGACTCTAATTTGCATGATTTGAATGAAACTAACCCGGACTGACGCTGTTTTCAGCAGAACTACCATGGTGTTGTGTTTGTGTAGAAATAAAAGTTCTCGGATTGGAAAGAAACTTTGCGAGGATTTTTATACAATAAATGAGAATTACTAGAGCCAAGAACCACCAGAGGGGGGCACCTGGGTGGGCACAACCCACCAGGGCACCCCCTCCTGGGCCGCCCAGGTGGGTTGTCCCCACCTGGTGGCCCTGCAAACCTCAACCCTGACACTATAAAATCACATTTTCGGAGAAAAAAATGAGGGAGAAAGAATTATCGCGTTTCACAAGACAGAGTCGCCGCCACCTCCCGTTCTTCATCGGGAGGCCAGATCTGGAGTCCGTTTGGGGCTCCGGAGAGGGCGATCTTCGATCTTTGTCATCACCAACCCTTCTCCATCGCCAATTCCATGATGCTCCCCACCGGGAGTGAGTAATTCCTTCGTAGGGTCGCTGGTCGGTGAGGAGTTGGATGTGATTCATCATGTAATCGAGTTAGTTTTGTTAGGGCTTGATCCCTAGTATCCATTATGTTCTGAGATTGATGTTGCTATGACTTTGCCATGGTTAATGCTTCTCACTTTGGGCCTGGGTGCCATGATTTCAGATCTGAACCGTTTATGTGAAGGAAATATGCTCTAGAGGCAATAATAAAGTTGTTATTTATATTTCCTTATATCATGATAAATGTTTATTATTCATGCTAGAATTGTATTAACCAGAAACTTGATACATGTGTGAATACATAGACAAAACAGAGTGTCCCTAGTATGCCTCTACTTGACTAGCTCGTTAATCAAAGATGGTTAAATTTCCTAGCCATAGACAAGCGTTGTCATTTGATGAATGGGATCACATCATTAGAGAATTATGTGATGGACAAGACCCATCCGTTAGCTTAGCATTATGATTGTTGAGTTTTATTGCTATTGCTTTCTTCATGACTTATACATGTTCCTCTGACTATGAGATTATGCAACTCCCGAATATCGGAGGAACACCTTGTGTGCTATCAAACGCCACAACGTAACTGGGTGATTATAAAGATGCTCTACAAGTGTCTTCGAAGGTGTTTCTTGGGTTGGCATAGATCGAGATTAGGATTTGTCACTCCGTGTATTAGAGAGGTATCTCTGGGCCCTCTCGGTGATGCACATCACAATAAGCCTTGCAAGCAATGTGACTAATGAGTTAGTTGCGGGATGATGCATTACGGAATGATTAAATAGACTTGCTGGTAATGAGATTGAACTAGGTATGGTGATACCGATGATCGAATCTCGGGCAAGTAACATACCGATGACAAAGGGAACAATGTATGTTGTTATGCGGTTTGACCGATAAAGATCTTCGTAGAATATGTAGGAGCCAATATGAGCATCCAGGTTCCGCTATTGGTTATTGACCGGAGATGTGTCTCGTTCATGTCTACATAGTTCTCGAACCCGTAGGGTCCGCACGCTTAACGTTCGATGACGATTTGTATTATGAGTTATGTGATTTGATGACCTAAGCTTGTTCGGAGTGCCGGATGAGATCACAGACATGACGTGGAGTCTTGAAATGGTCGAGAGGTAAAGATTCATATATTGGAAGGTTGCATTTGGACATCAGAATGGTTCCGAGTGGTTCGGGCATTTTTTCGGAGTATCGGGAGGTTACCGGACCCCCTGGGAGAAGTTATGGGCCTTATGGGCCATAAGAGGGAAGCACACCAGCCCACAAGGGGCTGGTGCGCCCCCCCTTGGGCAGGAGGCCGATTAGGACTAGCAAAAGGGGGCCGGCCCCCCTTTCCTTCTCCTTCTCCCTTCCCCCTTTCCTACTCCGTGTGGGAGGTGGAATCCTACTAGGACTAGGGAGTCCTAGTAGGACTCCACACCTTGGCGCGCCCCTAGGGCCGGCTGCCTCTCCCTGTCCCTCCTTTATATACGGAGGCAGGGGCACCCCAAAGACACACAAGTTGATCTTTTAGCCGTGTGCGGTGCCCTCCTCCACAGTTACACACCTCGGTCATATCGTCGTAGTGCTTAGGCGAAGCCCTGCGCCGGTAAGTTCATCATCACCGTCACCACGCCGTCGTGCTGACGGAACTCTCCCTCGGCCACAACTGGATCAAGAGTTCGAGGGACGTCACCGAGCTGAACGTGTGCTGATCGCGGAGGTGCCGTGCGTTCGGTACTTGGATCGGTTGAATCGTGAAGACGTTCGACTACATCAACCGCGTTACTAAATGCTTCCGCTTTCGGTCTACGAGGGTACATGGACACACTCTCCCCGCTCATTGCAATGCTTCTCCTAGATATCTACTTAATGAAACACAAGTCTGAAACATTTGAAAAGTTCAAAGAATTTCAGAGTGATGTTGAGAATCATCGTAACAAGAAAATAAAGTTTCTACGATCTGATCGCGGAGGCGAATGTTGGGGAACACAGTAATTTCAAAAAATTTCTTATGCACACGGAAGATCATGGTGATGCATAGCAACGAGAGGGGAGAATGTTGTCCACGTACCCTCGTAGACCGTAAGCGGAAGCGTTATGACAACGCGGTTGATGTAGTCGTACGTCTTCATGATCGACCGATCCTAGTACCGAAAGTACGGCTCCTCCGCGATCTGCACACGTTCGGCTCAGTGACATCCCACGAACTCACGATCCAGCAGAGTGTTGAGGGAGAGCTTCGTCAGCACGACTGCGTGATGACGGTGATGATGAAGCTACCGACGCAGGGCTTCGCCTAAGCACTGCAATGATATGACCGAGGTGGATTATGGTGGAGGGGGCACCGCACACGGCTAAAAGATCAATGATCAACTTGTCTCTATGGGGTGCCCCCTGGCCACGTATATAAAGGATGGAGGGAGGAGGAGGCCGGCCCTCATAGGGCGCGCCCAAAGTGTGGAGTCCTACTAGGACTTCGTAGTCCTAGTAGGAGTCCACCTCCCACATGGAATAGGAAAAGGGGAAGGGAGAAGGAGAAGGAAGGAATGGGGCGGCCCCCCCCTTCCCTAGTCCAATTTGGACTAGTCCATGGGGAAGGGGCGCGACCAACCTTGAGGCCTTTCTCTCCTTTCCCGTATGGACCATTAAGGCCCAATACGAATTCCCGTAACTCTTTGGTACTCCGAAAAATACCCGAATCATTCGGAACCTTTCCGATGTCCGAATATAGCCTTCCAATATATCAATCTTTACGTCTCGGCCATTTTGAGACTCCTCGTCATGTACCCGATCTCATCCGGGACTCTGAACTATCTTCGGTATATCAAAACACATAAACTCATAATACCGATCGTCACCGAACGTTAAGCGTGCGGACCCTACGGGTTCGAGAACTATGTAGACATGACCGAGACACGTCTCCGGTCAATAACCAATAGCGGAACCTGGATGTTCATATTGGCTCCCACATATTCTACGAAGATATTTATCGGTCAAACCGCATAACAACATACGTTGTTCCCTTTGTCATCGGTATGTTACTTGCCAGAGATTCGATCGTCGGTATCTCAATACCTAGTTCAATCTCTTTACCGGCAAGTCTCTTTCCTCATCCCGTAATGCATCATCCCGCAACTAACTCATTAGTCACATTGCTTGCAAGGCTTATTGTGATGTGCATTACCGAGAGGGCCCAGAGATACCTCTCCGATACACGGAGTGACAAATCCTATTCCCAATCTATGCCAACTCAACAAACACCATCGGAGACACCTGTAGAGCATCTTTATAATCACCCAGTTACGTTGTGACGTTTGATAGCACACAAGGTGTTCCTCCGGTATTCGGGAGTTGCATAATTTCATATTCTGAGGAACATGTATAAGTCATGAAGAAAGCAGTGGCAATGAAACTGTAACGATCATAATGCTAAGCTAACGAATGGGTCTTGTCCATCACATCATTCTCTTAGTGATGTGATCCCGTTCACCAAATGAGAACACATGTCTATGGTTAGGAAACATAACCATCTTTGATAAATGAGCTCGTCAAGTAGAGGCATACTAGGGACACTTTGTTTTTGTCCATGTATTCACACATGTACTAAGTTTCCAGTTAATACAATTCTAGCATGAATAATAAACATTTATCATGAAATAAGGAAATAAATAATAACTTTATTATTGCCTCTAGGGCATATTTCCTTCAGCGAATAGTTGAGTTACGAGTTTGGCCTTCATTTGAAACAATGTAAAATAGTTTCGCAACTCACGCCACCTGGAACACCACAACGTAATGGTGTGTCCGAACGTCGTAACCATACTTTATTAGATATGGTGCGATCTATGATGTCTCTTACCGATTTACCACTATCGTTTTGGGGTTATGCATTAGAGACAACTGCATTCACATTAAATAGGGCACCATCTAAAAATCTGTTGAGACGACACCGTATGAACTGTGGTTTAGCAAGAAACATAAGCTGTCGTTTCTTAAAGTTTGGGGTTGCAATGTTTATGTGAAAAAGTTTCAAACTGATAAAGCTCAAACCCAAATTGGAGAAGTGCGTCTTCATAGGATACCCAAAAGAAACTGTTGGGTACACCTTCTATCACAGATCCGAAGGCAAGATATTCGTTGCTAAGAATGGATCCTTTCTAGAGAAGGAGTTTCTCTCGGAAGAAGTGAGTGGGAGGAAAGTAGAACTTGATGAGGTAATTGTACCTTTGCCAGAATTGGAAAGTAGTTCATCACAGAAATCAGTTCCAGTGATGCCTACACCAATTAGTGAGGAAGTCAATGATGATGATCATAAAACTTCAGATCAAGTTACTGCTGAACCTCGTAGGTCAACCAGAGTACGTTCCGCACCAGAGTGGTACGGAAATCCTGTTCTGGAAGTCATGTTACTAGACCATTATGAACCTACGAACTATGAGGAAGCGATGATGAGCCTAGATTCCGCAAAATGGCTTGAGGCCATGAAATCTGAGATAGGATCCATGTATGAGAACAAAGTATGGACTAGCCATAGAGAATAAAATGGATCTTCAAGAGGAAGACGGACGCTGATAGTAATGTTACTATCTACAAAGCTCAAATTGTCGCAAAAATGTTTTCGATAAGTTCAAGGTGTTGACTACAATGAGATTTTCTCACTTGTATCGATGCTTAAAAGTCTGTCCGAATCATGTTAGCAATTGCTGCATTTTATGAAATTTTGCAAATGGATGTCAAACCTGCATTCCTTAATGGATTTCTTAAAGAAGAGTTGTATATGATGCAACCAGAAGATTTGTCGATCCTAAAGGTGCTAACAAAGTGTGCAAAGCTCCAGCGATCCATCTATGGACTGGTGCAAGCATCTCGGAGTTGGAATATACGCTTTGATGAGTTGATCAAAGCATATAGTTTTATATAGACTTGCGGTGAAGCCTGTATTTACAAGAAAGTGAGTGGGAGCACTACAACCTTTCTGATAAGTATATGTGAATGACATATTGTTGATCGGAAATGATGTATATTTTCTGGAAAGCATAAAGGAGTGTTTGAAAGGAGTTTTTCAAAGAAAGACCTCGGTGAAGCTGCTTACATATTGGGCATCAAGATCTATAGAGATAGATTGATAGAGGCAAAGGTGTCCCGTCTTTCGATGAGATGATGGATATCGCTTTGGTGGAAGTCGACTTTGACGATCCGACTACGAACGTGCGAGGACGTCGCGCCTTAGCAATCGCTAAACCAACTCCGAGAGGTTATCGACCACGCCGGAGCACGATCAACCTGACCACGAGGGTCTGTTTCCTGCGAGCAAACGAAGAACAAGCAAGAAACTGAGATTGCAATCCGGATATTGCGAATATAAGATGAAAGCTTTATTGATCAAGGTGGGGTTCTGTGACGCCTTTGTCTGGTCGCTGAACACAAACGAAGTACGCGAAGTTGCAGCTATGGCGAACTTTTAATCTAAACAAAACCCAAAGTCTAAACGACGCCCTAAGGGCTGTATATATGGAGGAAGAGGGGGGGAATTTCGTGGCCCTTGAGGAAGGGGTCTGAAACCAACCCTATCTCTTGTTTCCCCACACATACGGACTCTAAAAACAGCCTATACTTATGTATTTCGAAATTACATGGGCCTGGCCCAATAATAAGGTGACGCAGCACCTAGAATAGCCTCTGGACGAAAGTTATGAAGTAGCATCTTGTATATTTCGTCCAAGGCTTCATGCACGCATTATGGTGGCTTCAACGTCCTGAAATCATCACTTGTAACTCCGTTCTTGTTCCCCATGCGCATGCCATCATCTCCATGCTTGTTCTTGCTCCAATGTTCATCCTTCTCAAAGCTAGGCCCTTCATTTGTAAGCAAAACAAATGTATCCAATTTAGGCAGCATCATATTCTCATGAACATTAGAATCATTAGCAAGAAACGAAAGTACCTGGTAATTTAATTGGCGTGCGCGAGCTCTAGTAATTGGTCCAGTATGTATAGCAGCAGGGACTGTGGGTGTAATAATTGTATTGATGTCCTCATCACGGTCGGTGCAAAAGGTGCACTTCCCAAGGTTACCAAACAAACGTGCATCACGTAGAGCAATAAAAACAGCACGTAAATGTTCCAAATGTTCTTCCAAAGATTTGCTATAAATCAGTATATCATCAAAATAGACCACCACAAATCGTCCAATGAAAGCACGTAAAACTTCGTTCATTAGTCTCATGAAAGTACTAGGTGCATTAGTTAACCCAAAAGGCATGACTAACCACTCATATAAACCAAACTTAGTTTTAAATGCAGTTTTCCATTCATCTCCCAATTTCATACGAATTTGATGGTATCCACTACGCAAATCAACTTTGGAGAATATTGTAGAGCCACTCAATTCATCAAGCATATCATCGAGCCTAGGAATAGGATGACGATAACGAATAGTAATATTATTAATGCCTCTACAATCAACACACATACGCGACGTACCATCCTTTTTAGGCACGAGTATAATAGGAACAGCACAAGGACTAAGAGATTCGCGTATATAACCTTTGTCGAGCAGCTCCTGTACTTGACGCATAATCTCCTTCGTCTCCTCTTGATTGGTACGGTATGGTGCACGGTTGGGTAGCGATGCACCGGGAATTAAGTCAATTTGATGCTCAATCCCTCGAATAGGTGGTAATCCCGGTGGCACGTCTTGTGGGAAGACGTCAGCGAACTCCTGCAAAATGTGAGTGACAGCAGGGGGCAAAGAGGAAGGCACGTCCTCGAATGAAAATAATGCCTCTTTGCACATAAAAGCATAGCAAACAGATTTGCTGAAATCTAGTTCATCAATATCAGATTTTGTGGCAAGTAAACATGCACTTTTCAATTTAATTTCAGAAACAACACTAGATGGTTTATTATTAGGTTTCATTTGTTGCTCAAATTCCTTTGCCACAATCTGATTTTCACTCTTATTTTTCTCAAATTGAATTACTTCAAAAATTGCAGCGTTTAAGACAAGGAAAAAATTCTGTAGAAGAATATTATCAGGAATTACAAACTGGCATGATTAGATGTGGTATTGTTGAGGAGAATGAAGCTATGCTTGCACGTTTTATGGGTGGATTAAATAAAGAGATTCAGACCATTCTAGAGTATAAGGATTATAATAATATCACTCGTTTATTCCATCTTGCTTGTAAAGCTGAACGTGAAGTGCAGGATCGACAGCCATTGGCGCGAACTAACTTTTCTGCAGGTCGACCTTCATCATGGACACCGCGTGCATCTTCTACTTCCACTTCACCATCACCTCCATCAGGTGCCACCTCCAGCCGTGATACAAGAAAGCAGGCACAACCACCACTCTCTGCCAAGAGCACACCTGCCGGGCCTGTGCAGAGCTCTTCTTCTTCCATGGCATCGACAGGGCACACAAGTGATATTATTTGTCGTCGTTGTAAGGGAAGAGGACATTTTGCGAGAGAATGCAAATCTCAGCGTGTCATGATTGCTACTGAGGATGGTGGGTATGAGTCCGCTAGTGACTATGATGAGGAGACTTTGGCTCTTATTACACCTGAAGAACATGGTGGAGATGATTCTGAAAATGAGACGCAATACATGGCTCCTGAAGACGCTGACAGGTATGAATGTTTAGTTGCTCAACGTGTTTTGAGTGTGCAGGTCACACAAGCAGAGCAAAATCAGAGGCATAATTTGTTCCATACAAAGGGAGTTGTGAAGGAACGTTCTGTTCGCGTCATCATAGATGGAGGGAGCTGTAACAACTTGGCTAGCATGGAGATGGTGGAGAAGCTATCTCTCACCACAAGACCACATCCACATCCTTACTACATCCAATGGTTCAACAACAGCGGCAAGGTTAAGGTAACACGTATTGTTCGTGTGCATTTTAGTATCTCTACATATGCTGATTATGTTGATTGTGATGTGGTACCCATGCAAGCATGTTCCTTATTACTAGGTAGACCATGGCAATTTGATAAAAATTCTGTACACCATGGTAGAAACAATCAGTATACTCTTGTTCATAAGGATAAAAATATTACTTTGCTTCCTATGACTCCTGATTCCATTTTGAAAGATGACATTAATAGAGCTAATAAAGCAAAACAGGAGAAAAATAAGAGTGAAAATCAGATTGTGGCAAAGGAATTTGAGCAACAAATGAAACCTAATAATAAACCGTCTAGTGTTGTTTCTGAAATTAAATTGAAAAGTGCATGTTTACTTGCCACAAAATCTGATATTGATGAACTAGATTTCAGCAAATCTGTTTGCTATGCTTTTGTGTGCAAAGAGGCATTATTTTCATTCGAGGACGTGCCTTCCTCTTTGCCCCCTGCTGTCACTAACATTTTGCAGGAGTTCGCTGACGTCTTCCCACAAGACGTGCCACCGGGATTACCACCTATTCGAGGGATTGAGCATCAAATTGACTTAATTCCCGGTGCATCGCTACCCAACCGTGCACCATACCGTACCAATCCAGAGGAGACGAAGGAGATTATGCGTCAAGTACAGGAGCTGCTCGACAAAGGTTATATACGCGAATCTCTTAGTCCTTGTGCTGTTCCTATTATACTAGTGCCTAAAAAGGATGGTACATCGCGTATGTGTGTTGATTGTAGAGGCATTAATAATATTACTATTCGTTATCGTCATCCTATTCCTAGGCTAGATGATATGCTTGATGAATTGAGTGGCTCTACAATATTCTCCAAAGTTGATTTGCGTAGTGGATACCATCAAATTCGTATGAAATTGGGAGATGAATGGAAAACAGCATTCAAAACTAAGTTTGGATTATATGAGTGGTTAGTCATGCCTTTTGGGTTAACTAATGCACCTAGTACTTTCATGAGATTAATGAACGAAGTTTTACGTGCTTTCATTGGACGATTTGTGGTAGTTTACTTTGATGACATATTGATTTATAGCAGATCTTTGGAAGAACATTTGGAACATTTACGTGCTGTTTTTATTGCTCTACGTGATGCACGTTTGTTTGGTAACCTTGGGAAGTGCACCTTTTGCACCGACCGAGTATCTTTTCTTGGCTATGTTGTTACTCCACAGAGAATTGAAGTTGATAAAGCCAAGATTGAAGCTATTGAGAGTTGGCCGCAACCCAAAACGGTCACACAAGTGAGGAGTTTTCTTGGCCTCGCTGGATTCTATAGGCGTTTTGTGAGAGATTTCAGCACCATTGCTGCACCTCTCAATGAGCTTACAAAGAAAGATGTGCCTTTTCTTTGGGGTACCGCAAAGGAAGAAGCCTTCACGGTATTGAAAGATAAGTTGACACATGCTCCTTTACTCCAACTTCCTGATTTTAATAAGGCTTTTGAGCTTGAATGTGATGCTAGTTGATGAGGACATCAATACAATTGTTACACCCACAGCCCCTGCTGCTATACATACTGGACCAATTACTAGAGCTCGTGCACGCCAACTAAATTACCAGGTACTTTCGTTTCTTGGTAATGATTCTAATGTTCATGAGAATATGATGCTGCCTAAATTGGATACATTTGTTTTGCTTACAAATGAAGGGCCTAGCTTGGAGAAGGATGAACATTGGAGCAAGAACAAGCATGGAGATGATGGCATGCGCAAGGGAAACAAGAACGGAGTTACAAGTGATGATTTCAGGACTTTGAAGCCACCATAATGGGTGCATGAAGCCTTGGACGAAATATACAAGACGCCACTTCATAAATTTCGTCCCGAGGCTATTTTAGGTGCTGCGTCACCTTATTATTGGGCCAGGCCCATGTAATTTCGAAATACATAAGTATAGGCTATTTTTAGAGTCTGTATGTGTGGGGAAACAAGAGATAGGGTTGATTTCGGACCCCTCCACCAAGGGCCACGAAATTCCCCCCCTCTTCCTCCATATATACAGCCCTTAGGGCATCGTTTAGACTTTGGGTTTTGTTTAGATTAAAAGTTTGCCATAGCTGCAACTTCGCGTACTTCGTTTGTGTTCAACGACCAGACAAAGGCGTCACAGAACCCCACCTTGATCAATAAAGCTTTCATCTTATATTCGCAATATCCAGATTGCAATCTTAGTTTCTTGCTTGTTCTTCGTTTGCTCGCAGGAAACAGACCCTCGTGGTCAGGTTGATCGTGCTCCGGCGTGGTCAATAACCTCTCGGAGTTGGTTTAGCGATTGCTAAGGCGCGACGTCCTCGCACGTTCGTAGTCGGATCGTCAAAGTCGACTTCCACCAAAGCGATATCCATCATCTCATCGAAAGATCGGGACCCTCGCCTCTATCAGTTTTGGGCTGCGGCCAACTCTCAATAGCTTCAATCTTGGCTTTATCAACTTCAATTCCCTGTGGAGTAACAACATAGCCAAGAAAAGATACTCGGTCGGTGCAAAAGGTGCACTTCCCAAGGTTACCAAACAAACGTGCATCACGTAGAGCAATAAAAACAGCACGTAAATGTTCCAAATGTTCTTCCAAAGATCTGCTATAAATCAATATGTCATCAAAGTAAACTACCACAAATCGTCCAATGAAAGCACATAAAACTTCGTTCATTAATCTCATGAAAGTACTAGGTGCATTAGTTAACCCAAAAGGCATGACTAACCACTCATATAATCCAAACTTAGTTTTAAATGTTGTTTTCCATTCATCTCCCAATTTCATACGAATTTGATGGTATCCACTACGCAAATCAACTTTGGAGAATATTGTAGAGCCACTCAATTCATCAAGCATATCATCTAGCCTAGGAATAGGATGACGATAACGAATAGTAATATTATTAATGCCTCTACAATCAACACACATACGCGACGTACCATCCTTTTTCGGCACTAGAATAATAGGAACAGCACAAGGACTAAGGGATTCGCGAATATAACCTTTGTCGAGCAGCTCCTGTACTTGACGCATAATCTCCTTCGTCTCCTCTGGATTGGTACGGTATGGTGCACGGTTGGGTAGCGATGCACCGGGAATTAAGTCAATTTGATGCTCAATCCCTCGAATAGGTGGTAATCCCGGTGGCACGTCTTGTGGGAAGACGTCAGCGAACTCCTGCAAAATGTTAGTGACAGCAGGGGGCAAAGAGGAAGGCACGTCCTCGAATGAAAATAATGCCTCTTTGCACACAAAAGCATAGCAAACAGATTTGCTGAAATCTAGTTCATCAATATCAGATTTTGTGGCAAGTAAACATGCACTTTTCAATTTAATTTCAGAAACAACACTAGACGGTTTATTATTAGGTTTCATTTGTTGCTCAAATTCCTTTGCCACAATCTGATTTTCACTCTTATTTTTCTCCTGTTTTGCTTTATTAGCTCTATTAATGTCATCTTTCAAAATGGAATCAGGAGTCATAGGAAGCAAAGTAATATTTTTATCCTTATGAACAAGAGTATACTGATTGTTTCTACCATGGTGTACAGAATTTTTATCAAATTGCCATGGTCTACCTAGTAATAAGGAACATGCTTGCATGGGTACCACATCACAATCAACATAATCAGCATATGTAGAGATACTAAAATGCACACGAACAATACGTGTTACCTTAACCTTGCCGCTGTTGTTGAACCATTGGATGTAGTAAGGATGTGGATGTGGTCTTGTGGTGAGAGATAGCTTCTCCACCATCTCCATGCTAGCCAAGTTGTTACAGCTCCCTCCATCTATGATGACGCGAACAGAACGTTCCTTCACAACTCCCTTTGTATGGAACAAATTATGCCTCTGATTTTGCTCTGCTTGTGTGACCTGCACACTCAAAACACGTTGAGCAACTAAACATTCATACCTGTCAGCGTCTTCAGGAGCCATGTATTGCGTCTCATTTTCAGAATCATCTCCACCATGTTCTTCAGGTGTAATAAGAGCCAAAGTCTCCTCATCATAGTCACTAGCGGACTCATACCCACCATCCTCAGTAGCAATCATGACACGCTGAGATTTGCATTCTCTCGCAAAATGTCCTCTTCCCTTACAACGACGACAAATAATATCACTTGTGTGCCCTGTCGATGCCATGGAAGAAGAAGAGCTCTGCACAGGCCCGGCAGGTGTGCTCTTGGCAGAGAGTGGTGGTTGTGCCTGCTTTCTTGTATCACGGCTGGAGGTGGCACCTGATGGAGGTGATGGTGAAGTGGAAGTAGAAGATGCACGCGGTGTCCATGATGAAGGTCGACCTGCAGAAAAGTTAGTTCGCGCCAATGGCTGTCGATCCTGCACTTCACGTTCAGCTTTACAAGCAAGATGGAATAAACGAGTGATATTATTATAATCCTTATACTCTAGAATGGTCTGAATCTCTTTATTTAATCCACCCATAAAACGTGCAAGCATAGCTTCATTCTCCTCAACAATACCACATCTAATCATGCCAGTTTGTAATTCCTGATAATATTCTTCTACAGAATTTTTTCCTTGTCTTAAACGCTGCAATTTTTGAAGTAATTCACGTTGATAATATGGTAGAACCCAACGAGTACGCATAGCAGTTTTGAAAGCAGCCCAAGTAGCTGGAACAGGATATAATCTACAATGTTCAGACCACCAAACACATGCAAAGCTAGTGAAAGCACAAACAGCAGCAGGAACACGTCTCTCCTCAGGATATTGTAAACATGTAAATCGTTGTTCAGTTTCTAACTCCCAAGTAAGATATATATCAGGAACATATCTACCCTCAAATGGTGGAATATTCAATTTCAGTTTAGGGAGATGGTCATGATCTCGTACCTGAGGTGGTGGTGCCGGCCTACCGTTGCGAATATATACCTGAGGTCGACCTGCTGGTGGTGGTGCTGGTGGCTGCACGTAGTTCTGATTTTGATCAACCTCATCCTCATAATCGCCCGCATAATCGTCATCCTCCTCAGCCGCCGCAGGAGCAGGAGCCAAAGAAGCATCAACAGTAGGGGCAGCAGCACCCGAATTTTGACCAATCTCAATTGGAACGCGCTGTGCCCGTCCCACTTGATTTGGAAGGCGGCGTTGGAGATGTGGTTGTTGTTGTAGTAGAGGTGCGACATGTGCAGCCGGTGGTGGTTGGGGAAGACGCTTGAGTAATTCAGTAAACTTGTTATCCAGCTTTGTCTCAAACGACTTCTCCACGGCATCTATCTTCTCCATAGCCTCTTCAAATCTGTTTAGCACATCTCCCACCTGGCCACTCATCATTTGCTGAAATTTATCATGCAACTCCTTGTTCGTCATGTTCTCCCAATCAGTCTCATCGGCTTGTGAACCTGCCATGGTTAGCAGCAATAGAAACACAAAAGAATATGATCCTGCAGACTACTAGAAGTGGTGGTGATGGTGGTGTGTCACAAAACCTTCAAGCGAATCTCAAATTCTTACCAGTTCTTACCCAGCAGCAGGTGGTGATCGGCAACCGTTGTAGTCAAAAACTCTCAAAGCTTGGATATAGCGATTACCAGGGAGAGTCAAACGCACGATGTAGACTTATGTGGAGCTGGGAAGGCTTATAATATGGTAGCAAAATGGTAAGCAATAATCAATTCAGAGATGCAAAGTTGAATAAATGCTCAACGACGGTACTGTGCTGGTCCTAGGCTAGACCGTGCTAGAGACGCGAGCCTAGAACACTAACAAAATCACGGCGCTGCACGTAAACAAGGGAAAAGCACACTCTGGAATTTTTTTTTCGCTCTTTTTTTTGCGCTCTTTTTTTTGCGCTCCTCTTTTTTTTTGCGAAAAATCACTATAATGGCGAGTGTCTCAAAACTCTTCCCAGGTCAAACTGACAGGATGGGCACACAATTTTTTGACTATTTTTTTTCGGAAATCAGGGCAGCGACGACGAAAAAGTGCGACAAAAAATCACTATGATGGCGAGTGTCTCAAAACACTACCCGGGGCCTAAAAATAGGATAGGGAAAAAATATTTTTGGTTGCCGAAATTTTGGCCTAAAAACTGCCCGGGGGTCTCCAGACTCTCTTTTTTTTTCTGAGACCTACTCAGGCAAGGAAACACGAAACGGAAAATATATGGATCTCTAAAACAAACCGAATATGAAAAGAACTCGGATTGGTGGTGGATATATGGCAGCGGTGGTGGTATATGGTAGCGGTCGTGGTATATGGATACGGATTCAAAGCGGTGGCGGATAAGCAATGGTGGTAGATGGCAAGGCGATGATGATGGTGCGGCGGCGGCGTGACAACTTATGACCAGAACTCGAAACTCTAAAAGACTAAACTCTAAGACCAGCAACTTGACACGACGATGCAACCGCAAATTCAACAAAGCAAAAACCCTAAAAAGATTATGCAAAGGCTCAGATTGGTTCGGATATGATGAACTAACCCTAATTTTTTTGTGTGGCTTTTTCATGGACTGTAGGTATGAAGAACAGACTCGATCTAAACTACGAAAAACTGTAAAATCTCACCGAGCAACCTGGAAATCTGATACCACTTGATAGAGGCAAAGGTGTCCCGTCTTTCGATGAGATGATGGATATCGCTTTGGTGGAAGTCGACTTTGACGATCCGACTACGAACGTGCGAGGACGTCGCGCCTTAGCAATCGCTAAACCAACTCCGAGAGGTTATCGACCACGCCGGAGCACGATCAACCTGACCACGAGGGTCTGTTTCCTGCGAGCAAATGAAGAACAAGCAAGAAACTGAGATTGCAATCCGGATATTGCGAATATAAGATGAAGGCTTTATTGATCAAGGTGGGGTTCTGTGACGCCTTTGTCTGGTCGCTGAACACAAACGAAGTACGCGAAGTTGCAGCTATGGCGAACTTTTAATCTAAACAAAACCCAAAGTCTAAACGACGCCCTAAGGGCTGTATATATGGACCTTGACAAGATTTTTGAAATAGTTCAAAATGGAACAGTCAAAGAAGGAGTTCTTGCCTGTGTTGCAAGGTGTGAAGTTGAGTAAGACTCAAAGCCCGACACAACAGAAGATAGAGAGAGAATGAAAATCATTCCCTATGCCTCAGCCATAGGTTCTATAAAGTATGCCGTGCTATGTACCAGACCTATTGTATACCCTGCCTTGAGTTTGGCAAGGGAGTACAATAGTTATCTAGGAGTAGATAACTGGACATTGGTCAAAATTATCCTTAGAGGACTAAGGAAATATTTCTCGGTTATGGAGGTGATAAAGAGTTCGTTGTAAAGAGTTACCTCGATGCAAGCTTTGACACCGATCTGGATGACTCTGAGTCTCGATCTAGATACATATTGAAAGTGGGAGAATTTAGCTAGAGTAGCTCCGTGCAGGCATTGTAGACATAGAAATTTGCAAAATACATACGGATCTGAATGTGGCAGACCCATTGACTAAACCTCTCTCACAAGCAAAACATGATCACACCTTAGTACTCTTTGGATGTTAATCACATGGCGATGTGAACTAGATTATTGACTCTAGTAAACCCTTTGGGTATTGATCACATGGCGATGTGAATTATGGAGTGTTAAATCACATGACGTTGTGAACTATTGGTGATAAATCAGATGTGAACTAGATTATTGACTTTAGTGCAAGTGGGAGACTGAAGGAAATATGCCCTAGAGGCAATAATAAAGTTGTTATTTATATTTCCTTATATCATGATAAATGCTTATTATTCATGCTAGAATTGTATTAACCGGAAACTTGATACATTTGTGAATACATAGACAAAACAGAGTGTCCCTAGTATGCCTCTACTTGACTAGCTCGTTAATCAAAGATGGTTAAGTTTCCTATCCATAGACATGTGTTGTCATTTGATGAACGGGATCATATCATTAGAGAATGATGTGATGGACAAGACTCATCCGTTAGCTTAGCATTATGATCATTGAGTTTTATTGCTATTGCTTTCTTCATGACTTATACATGTTCCTCTGACTATGAGATTATGCAACTCCCGAATACTGGAGGAACACCTTGTGTGCTATCAAACGTCACAACGTAACTGGGTGATTATAAAGATGCTCTACAGGTGTCTCCGAAGGTGTTTGTTGGGTTGGCATAGATCGAGAATAGGATTTGTCACTCCGTGTATCGGAGAGGTATCTTTGGGCCCTCTCGGTAATGCACATCACAATAAGCCTTGCAAGCAATGTGACTAATGAGTTAGTTGCGGGATGATGCATTACGGAACGAGTAAACAGACTTGCCGGTAACGAGATTGAACTAGGTATGTAATGTCTACTACGCAACCTTCTTCTTGTAGACGTTGTTGGGCCTCCAAGTGCAGAGGTTTGCAGGACAGTAGCAAATTTCCCTCAAGTGGATGACCTAAGGTTTATCAATCCGTGGGAGGTGTAGGATGAAGATGGTCTCTCTCAAACAACCCTGCAACCAAATAACAAAGAGTCTCTTGTGTCCCCAACACACCTAATACAATGGTAAATTGTATAGGTGCACTAGTTCGGCGAAGAGATGGTGATACAAGTGCAATATGGATGGTAGATATAGGTTTTTGTAATCTGAAAATATAAAAACAGCAAGGTAGCAAGTGGTAAAAGTGAGCGTAAACGGTATTACAATGCTAGGAAACAAGGCCTAGGGTTCATACTTTCACTAGTGCAAGTTCTCTCAACAATAATAACATAATTAGATCATATAACTATCTCTCAACATGCAACAAAGAGTCACTCCAAAGACACTAATAGCGGAGAACAAACGAAGAGATTATTGTAGGGTACAAAACCACCTCAAATCTATCCTTTCTGATCGATCTATTCAAGAGTCCGTAGTAAAATAACACGAAGTTATTCTTTCCGTTCGATCTATCCTAGATTTCGTACTAGAATAACACCTTAAGAGACAAATAAACCAAAACCCTAATGTCACCTAGATACTCCAATGTCACCTCAAGTATCCGTGGGTATGATTATACGATATGCATCACACAATCTCAGATTCATCTATTCAAACCAACACAAAGTACTTCAAAGAGTGCCCCAAAGTTTCTACCGGAGAGTCAAGATGAAAACGTGTGCCAACCCCTATGCATAAGTTCACGAGGTCACGGAACCCGCAAGTTGATCACCAAAACATACATCAAGTGAATCACGTGATATCTCATTGTCACCACAGACACACACATGCAAGACATGCATCAAGTGTTCTCAAATTCTTAAAGACTCAATCCGATAAGATAACTTCAAAGGGAAAACTCAATCCATTACAAGAGAGTAGAGGAGGAGAAACATCATAAGATCCAACTATAATAGCAAAGCTCGCGATACATCAAGATCGTGCCAACTCAAGAACATGAGAGAGAGAGAGAGATCAAACACATAGCTACTGGTACATACCCTCAGCCTCAAGGGTGAACTACTCCCTCCTCGTCATGGAGAGCGCCGGGATGATGAAGATGGCCACCGGAGAGGGATTCCCCCTCCGGCAGGGTGCCGGAACAGGGTCCCGATTGGTTTTTGGTGGCTACAGAGGCTTGCGGCGGCGGAACTCCCGATCTATTCTATTCCCCGATGGTTTTAGGGTATATGGATATATATAGGCGAAAGAAGTCGGTTAGGGGAGCCACAAGGGGCCCACGAGGGTGGGGGCGCGCCCAGGGGGGCAGGCGCGCCTCCCTGCCTCGTGGCCACCTCGAAGCTTCCCTGACTTCAACTCCAAGTCTCCTGGATCACGTTCGTTCCAAAAATCACGCTCCCGAAGGTTTCATTCCGTTTGGACTCCGTTTGAAATTCCTTTTCTGCGAAACACTGAAACAAGGGAAAAACAGAAACTGGCACTGGGCTCTGGGTTAATAGGTTAGTCCCAAAAATAATATAAAAGTGCATAGTAAAGCCCATTAAACATCCAAGATGGATAATATAATAGCATGAATACTTCATAAATTATAGATACGTTGGAGACGTATCAGCATCCCCAAGCTTAATTCCTGCTCGTCCTCGAGTAGGTAAATGATAAAAGAAATTATTTATGAAGTGTGAATGCTAGCAGGTGCACAAGTTTGATCGATGATAATTTCAATCACCTTTTCTAGCATCATCATATGTCATAATAGTAGCTCAACTCATAGAACTTTTCATGATCAAGTAACAAACTATTCACATGTTAAAGTATAGATCATAAACTTTCTTGAAAACTAACAAACCGTGTTATTAGTCATCAAACATTTACAATTAATCTTATTTTCAGGAAGAGTCTATGTCAGAGCTTTGATTCAGCAAACTTCACATACTCAACTATCATTTAGTCTTCCATGATTGCTACCACTCAAAGCATATTTTTAGAAAAAATAGTATTCATCGAACACAGAGAAAGATAGGGGCTTAATGTTTCGCCTCCCGACCTTTTACCTCAAGGGTAATGTCAACAGTAATAATTCATGCTCAAATATATTTGAATGTCCATATATGCTTAGATCTTTCCATCACATGATGCTTGCCAACTAAAGAGTAGGTTGGAATGAGAAGGAATACTACTGACTCTTGCATAAAAGTAAAAGATAGACCCTTCGCAGAGGGAAGCAGGGATTTGCAGAGGTGCCAGAGCTCGAAGCTAAA
The DNA here is from genome assembly GCF_018294505.1 of Triticum aestivum. NCBI lineage: Eukaryota > Viridiplantae > Streptophyta > Magnoliopsida > Poales > Poaceae > Triticum > Triticum aestivum. The sequence goes on from NC_057814.1 coordinate 151,878,850, forward strand.
ACAGAGATGAAAATAATTTTGAGAGGTATGCTTTCGTTGTCAACATAACGACCAAGAGTTCCCAATATCTTCCATACTAGATACATTATAGGAGGTTCCCACGCAGAAAGGTAAAGTCTTTACTCCCCCTCCATCAATCAATCACACTCCACGGCTTGTCTGAAACAACGGGTGTCGTCCAACTTTCAACAATCTTGGGGGAGTTTGTTTAAATTATTTGCAATTTTGTTTTTGATCTTTTGATCATAGGACTGGGCATCCTAGTTACCAGCCATTTTCTCGTGAATGATGAGCGGAGTCCACTCATCATGAGAATAACCCACCTAGCATGGAAGATACTGACAGCCCCTAGTCGCTACATGAGCGATTAGGGCATACAAAACAGATTATTATTTGAAGGTTTAGAGTTTGGCACATGCAAATTTACTTGGAACGGCTGGTAAATACCGCATATAGGTAGATATGGTGGACACTCATGGAAGGAACTTGGTTCAAGGATTTTGGATGCACAAGCAGTATTCCCGCGTAGTACAGATATTTTGGCTAGCAAAGGATTCTAAATAGCAAGCACCACATGTTAGAGGATCCATAACAATATAACTTCTATACAAATATACCCAAGCATAACTCATTATGTTGTCTTCCTTGTCCAACGTCAACTAATTTGCTCAGGTTTGAAAATAATTAATGGGGCTCACAATCATAGAAGATGTCCAAGATAATAATTTGCTCAAGTGACCAATACAATGTTTGCTAACCTTCAATAAATTTACCACCTCTACTTCTTATATGTGAAGGCATTACTCCCCATGGGATAAGCATATGAAATATACATATTTCAGATTTATGACATTCAAATCATTCAACCATTTACTCATAGGATATAAGTGAAGCACACGAGTAAATGACAAACTACTCCAAAAAAATATAAGTGAAGATTAATGAGTAGTTAAATAATTATGTAGCTATGTGAAGACTCTCTAACATTTAAGAATTTCAGATCTTTATATTTTATTCATATAGCAAGCAAAACAAAAGAAAATAAAATGACTCTCCAAGCAAAACACATATAATGTGGTGAATAAAAATATAGCTCCAAGTAAAGTTACCGATGAACGAAGACGAAAGAGGGGATGCCATCCGGGGCATCCCCAAGCTTATGCTTTTGGTTGACCTTGAATATTACCTTGGGGTGCCTTGGTCATCCCCAAGCTTAGGCTCTTGCCACTCCTTATTCCATAGTCCATCGAATCCTTACCCAAAACTTGAAAACTTCACAACACAAAACTTAACAGAAAATCTCGTGAGCTCCGTTAGCGAAAGAAAACAAAACACCACTTCAAGGTACTGTAATGAACTCATTCTTTATTTGTATTGGTGTTAAATATACTGTATTCCAACTTCTCTATGGTTTATAAACTATTCTACTAGTCATAGGTTCATCAAAATAAGCAAACAACACACGAAAAACAGAATCTGTCAAAAACAGGACAGTCTGTAGTAATCTGTAACTAACGCAAACTTCTGGAACTCAAAATATTCTACCAAAATAAGAAGACCTAGATAATTTGATTATTGATCTGCTGCAATTGGAATCAGTATTTTATCACGTTCTGGTGATTTTAAACAATTGTTTTCGTGAACAGAAAGTTTCTGGAATTTTCAGCAAGATCAAATAACTATCATCCAAGAAGATCCTATAGGTCTTACTTGGCACAAACACTAACTAAAACATAAAACCACATCTAACCCGAGGCTAGATAATTTATTTATTACTAAACAGAACCAAAAAGCAAGGAAAAAAAATAAAATTGGGTTGCCTCCCAACAAGCGCTAACGCTTGACGCCCCTAGCTAGGCATGATGATTTCAATGATGCTCGCATAAAAGATAAGAGTTGAAACATAAAGAGAGCATCATGAAGAATATGACTAGCACATTTAAGTCTAACCCACTTCCTATGCATAGGGATTTTTTTGAGCAAACAACTTATGGGAACAATAATCAACTAGCTTAGGAAGGCAAAACAAGCATAACTTCAAAACTTTAAGCACATAGAGAGGAAACATGATATTATTGCAATTCCTACAAGCATACATTCCTCCCTCATAATAATTTTCAGTAGCATCATGAGTGAATTCAACAATATAACCAACACCTAAAGCATTCTTTTCATGATCTACTTGCATAGAAATTTTACTACTCTCCACATAAGCAAAATTCTTCTCTTTCGGAATAGTGGGAGTATCATAAGAGTCTCGAATACTATAAATTGTTTCCACGTTAAAAGAGTAATGTTCAGAAAAAGGTGAGGGAGTCCTGGATTAGGGGGTCCTCGGACTGCCGGACTATATACTTTGGCCGGACTGTTGGACTATGAAGATACAAGATTGAAGACTTCGTCCCGTGTCCGGATGGGACTCTCCTTTGCGTGGAAGGCAAGCTTGGCAATTCGGATATGTAGATCTGCTCCCTTGTAACCGACTCTGTGTAACCCTAGCCCCCTCCGGTGTCTATATAAACCGGAGGGTTTAGTCCGTAGGACAAGAACAATCAGAATCATAGGCTAGCTTCTAGGGTTTAGCCTCTACGATCTCGTGGTAGATCAACTCTTGTAATACTCATATCATCAAGATCAATCAAGCAGGAAGTAGGGTATTACCTCCATCGAGAGGGCCCGAACCTGGGTAAACATTGTGTCCCCCGCCTCCTGTTACCATCAGCCTTAGACACACAGTTTGGGACCCCCTACCCGAGATCCGCCGGTTTTGACACCGACATTGGTGCTTTCATTGAGAGTTCCACTGTGCCGTCACCGTAAGGCTTGATGGCTCCTTCAATCATCGGCAAGGATGCGATCCAGGGTGAGGTTTTTCTCCCCAGATAGATCTTCGTATTCGGCGGCTTCGCACTGCGGGCCAACTCGCTTGGCCATCTGGAGCAGATCGAGAGCTACGCCCCTGGCCGTCAGGTCAGGTTTGGAAGCTTAAACTATACTGCCAACATCTGCAGAGACTTGATCTTTGACAGATTCAAGCCCATGTCAGGTGTGCCGCACAGTCACAACGAGCATGACTTAGCTCCGCTGTCGGATGGTGTTCGGGAGATCACACCTGTGGCTACTCTGGCCCTCAATCCAGAGCAGATTGCGCCATCCGAGGACGGGTGGATGGACCCCGCCACGGAGGCCGCACACTCAGCGGCGATACAGCTGAATACTGACTTCACCTCCTACGAGGCCGGTGTTGCCGGATCCTTGGATTCGTCCCCGGCCACGGGCTCCGAACCGCCCGCGTCAGTGCCTATCGAATCTGATTGGGCGCCGATCATGGAGTTTTCCTCCACGGATATCTTTCAGGACTCGCCCCTGGGCGATGTGCTAAATTCATTAAGGTCTCTCTCCTTGTCAGGAGGCCCTTGGCCGAACTGTATCTGGCTCGAGTGGGGAGCAGACGACGAAGAAATTTGTTACCCACCCACCACCCACTTAATAGCCACTGTCGACGACTTAACCGACATGCTTGATTTCGGCTCCGAAGACATCGACGGTATGGACGACGATGTAGGAGAAGAACAGGAACCACCGCCCAGAGGGCGCTGGACTGCCACCTCATCATATGATATATACATGGTGGACACCCCCAAAGAAAGCGATGGCAATAAGGCAACAGAGGATAATCCCCTCGAGAAGCAATCTAAGCACCGGCGTCAATGGCGCTGCTCTATGCCCCGCCATAGCAAAAACGACGACAATGCTGAAGACATGGCAGTTAATGCCGGATTCAGTGGCTCTAAATCCGGTCAGCGGAAAAAGCCGTTCAAAAGAAGCAATCCGGGCCCGTCCAGCTTGGACCGTATACTCGATCATTCGTGCCAAATTCATGGCACCCCCGATAAACCAGCCAACCACACCAACAGAGAATCCTGGGTGTTCAAACAGGCCGGCAAGTTGAATGCCGAAAACAAAGAAAAGGGGCTGCATAGCGAAGACGAGTACGATCCCCAGCCGCCGAACACAGGAGGATAGAAGAAATTTCCTCCCCAAGTGAAAACGGTAAACATGATATACACAACCCATATTCCCAAGCGGGAACGGAAGTGTGCACTGAGGGACGTCTATGCGATGGAGCCAGTTGCCCCAAAGTTCAACCCATGGTCTTCTTGTCCGATCACCTTCGATCGCAGGGACCACCCTACCAGTATCCGTCATGGCGGTTCTGCCCCTTTGGTCCTTGACCCCATCATTGACGGATTTCACCTCACTCGAGTCCTTATGGACGGTGGCAGCAGCCTGAACCTGCTCTATCAGGATACAGTACGCAAAATGGGTATAGACCCCTCGAGGATCAAACCCACCAAAACCACCTTTAAAGGTGTCATCCCAGGTGTAGAGGCCTGTTGCACGGGCTCAATCACACTGGAAGTGGACTTCGGATCTCCGGACAACTTCCGAAGCGAGGAGTTAATCTTTGATATCGTCCCCTTCCGCAGTGGCTATCACGCACTGCTCGGCCGAACCGCATTTGCCAGATTCAATGCGGTACTGCATTATGCATACCTCAAGCTCAAAATGCCAGGACCTCGCAGGGTTATAACAGTTAATGGAAACACAGAATGCTCGCTCCGCACGGAGGAGCACACTGCAGCCCTCGCAGCAGAAGCGCAAAGCAGCCTTATGAGGCAAACCGCCAATTCGGCGAAAAAGACCCCGGACACCTTCAAGCGAGTCCGGAGTACCCTGCAAGAGGATCGCCATGCCCCTATTCTCTGGAGGCCCTCTCCGATCGTCTGATTATCGGACCCGTCACGGGAAGGAAACACCAAGGAAGCTAGAAGCTTTGACGTACAAGGGAATCCACAGGTGGTCTCTGATAACGATCGATATACCTGTTTTGCATACCCACACGCAGCTTGCCCTTGGATAGGACATGTTAAATAGTCCTATTTTTTACTTATTGCACTACATGTATGCAAACGCTTTGACGTATCATTTAAATAACAATGTACAACATTAGCTCATTATTGCACTTCTTCATATTTTTCCCTGTCAGCTTATTTACGACAAATTGCACCAGTACATTCTGATACGTCCAGTGCGCCCGGGGCTTCAATATACCCCATAACATTGCAAGAAAAGTCCGAACACTTTCGACAGTGCGGCACCCCGAACTTATAGCATTATATGCATCAGCTCCGAATCATGTCTTGGGTCAATAGTTGGGTTTGCCCAGCTCCCATGTTTTGGTACCTTATGTTCCACTATATCGGCTAAGGTAGCGCTAGGAGAACTACTGCGATTGTGTCCCGGTTCTTCCGGATGAACACCTTAGTAGAGAAAGCCGAAAACTGACTGTCATGATGAGGCGAGAGCTGGTCGCTATTCGAGAGGTCTCAAATCCTTAAAGATTTTTTCCGCTTCGGGCGAGGAATCGGCCTTGTCCGATTTAGGCGTACATAGCGCCCCAAGTTCGGCCTTCCTAATACTAGGGGCTTCGCCAAAATTTAAAATTGTAGACTTCTATGGCTAAGTGAGAGTGATAAAGCTTTATAGTCCGATTGTCTGGTTCGTTGTGCTGAACACCTCCTTCGAAGGACCCAAAACTGGGATAAAGAGTGATCAAGTTTATCCCGAACACCTCAGTACTAGTTACATGGGGGCAGAAACCAACGACTGGCCAACTCTCAAATTTTATAAACGGCCGCACAGAAGGTAATGTTTTAAATTAACAAGCGCTAATTAGCGCACATGAACTCGTTTCGTATTACAGGATAACATGAGTACATTCATTCAAATATTACATCCTTAGCACATTCTTCTGCCACAAGGCGAGCACCCTTCAGGACATTGTCATAATACTTTTCGGGGTGGCGATGCTCCTTGCCCTCCGGCGGCCCCTCCTTCACCAGCTTCTCGGCGTCCATCTTCGCCCAGTGCACTTTCGCCCGGGCAAAAGCCCTGCGCGCACCCTCAATGCGGACGGAATGCTTTATAACTTCAAACCATGGGCAGGCGTTCACAAGCCGCCTTACCAGGCCGAAATAGCTACCAGGCAGGGGCTCACCAGGCCACATCCGGACTATAAGGCCCTTCATGGCCAGTTCGGCCGCCTTGTGAAGCTCGACCAGTTGCTTCAACTGGTCGCTCAAGGGCATCGGATGTTCGGTCCCAGTATACTGAGACCAGAACAACTTCTCCATCGAGCTCCCTTCCTCGGCCCGGTAGAACTCCGCGGCATCCGACACATCGCTGGGTAGATCTGTGAACGCTCCTGGAGAGCTCCGAATTCGGGTAAGTAAAAGGAAAGTTTCCTTCACATGCTTGCTTTGCATAATGAATGCCTTACTCGCCGCTATCTTCTTGACCGCCTCAATTTCCTGGAGGGCCTTTTGGGCTTCGGCCTTGGCATTTTGTGCGTTCTCGAGGGCCTTCACAAGCTCGGACCCTTGCGTCTTAGAGTCACGCTCCAAGGACTCGTACTTCTTGACAAACTCCTGGAGCTCTTGTTGAACCTCGCCGACTCGGGCCTCTTGCTTCTCGCGCTCGGCGCGCTCCTTGGCCGCTTTGCCTTCGGCCTCAGACATCGCCTTCTTCAGGGTCGCCACTTCGGTCATGGCCCCTAGCAAAATTCATGACGATCCTGTGATCTAAAAACGACCTTCCTTTTTTCTTTATCAATAAACAGACAGGGTATTACTTACCTTTGTTCTCTTCGAGCTGCCTCTTGGTAAGGCCGAGCTCTTCCTCGGACCGCTTAAGGTCCCGCTTCAGTGTGGCGACCTCCGCCGTGCAAGCGGCAGCGGCCAGCAGCGAAGCCTGCTTATTCACATAGACATATTCTGGTTAAACTCCTGTGATTATTATTTGATCCTCTGTTCGGCCTTTCTTTGTGAACACCAAACAGAGCATCAGGGGCTACTGTCTATGCTGTAACATTTTCTCATAATTTGATTACTTACCTCAAAGCCTGTTAGGAGGCTGGCACAAGCTTCAGTTAGTCTGCTTTTGGCGGACCGAACCTTCTCGACCACCGCACTCATGATAGTGCGGTGCTCTTCGTCAATGGAAGCGCCATGAAGCGCTTCCAGCAAATTGTCCGGAACCACAGGAGGTTCTGATGCAGTATTCGGCTGGGGGCTAGACTTGCTGCCCTCGGCATTAGTGCCCATGGGAGTCTTGCCCCTCCTGCGCCCAGCGTCTGGAATGTCACCTTGGGGCGCCTCCGGAACTGTCTCCCCTTGGTTCAGTGCCCTTTGAGACAACACCTCAATGTCGTTCGTAGGGCGGGGGGAGGAGGCGGTCGGGAGTGAATCGTTGGTCATCTCCGACTGGCCCAAAGACTCATCCGAAGAGGATACGTCAATATGGGCTTTGGATGGGCTACATGATCATGTTCGGCATGATAAGAAGCAATAAAATAAAGCATACTAAAAACTATTATGGTATCCGGATACTTACGACTTCGCCAGGGGCTTGTCCCTGGGTAACCACTCCTCGTCGCTAAAAGCGGCCGCCGTGGAGCAGTCCGGATGATGAGTCCTTCCCTTCTTGGACCCTTCGCCCTCCCCTGACGGGGTGGCCTTCCTTTTCTTGTCTCCCCCGGCTGGGGGGGGGGGGGAGAACTTTCCTCTTCCTCCTCCTTGTTTTCGTGGGAGGAGGGCGCCTCGGTGTTATCGGACGATGAGTCCGATATGGCCTTGCGCCGGAGACCTTTCCTGGTCCCCGTGGCCTTCTTCTTGGCCTTCTTCTCCAGCGCCTCATAGGGCGCCGGAACCAACATCCCCATTAGGAGGGACCTTGCTGGATCTTTGGGCAGTGGGGCCGGACAATCAATTTGCTCCGCTGTTGCGACCCAGTCCTGTCAAATGGCATGTGGGCTTAGATCCCTCATATGATCATACTGGGGAAAGGAACATCTTATGAGATACAAGGAGCTTACCAGATTGGCATGGCACTTCGCACTGAGTCCACGATCCTCAGTAAGGGGAGGAGGTACCTCGGCAGACTTGAACAACACCTTCCAGATGTCTTGGTGCGTCGTGTCGAAGAGCTCTCGTAGCGTCTGGTGCTTAGCCGAGTCGAACTCCCACAAATTGAATGCCCGTCTTTGACACGGGAGGATCCAGCGGAAGAGCATGACTTGGACCACGTTGACAAGCTTGATTTTCTTGCTTATCATGTTTTGGACGCAGTTCTGGAGTCCGATCAGCTCCACCGATGAACCCCTGGATAGGCCCTTCTCTTTCCAGAAGGTGAGCCGCATGCGGATGCCGGATCGAAATTCCGGGGCCGCCACCCAGTTGGTGTCGCGCGGCTCAGTGATGTAGAACCACCCCAATTGCCACCCCTTTACGGTCTCCACATAGGATCCTTCGAGCCAGGTGACGTTGGGCATTTTACCCACCATGGCGCCTCCGCACTCCACTTGCTGGCCGACCACAGCCTTCGGTTTAACGTTGAAGGTCTTCAGCCACAGGCCGAAGTGGGGCTTGATGCGGAGGAAGGCCTCGCACACGACGATAAACGCTGAGATGTTGAGGATGAAATTATGGGCCAGATCATGGAAGTCTAGCCCGTAGTAGAACATGAGCCTGCGGACAAATGGGTGGAGGGGAAATCCCAGCCCGTGGATGAAATGGGTAAGAAATACAACCCTTTCGTGGGGTTCGGGGGTGGGGACGATCTGCCCCGCGTCTGGGAGCCGGTGCGCGATATCTGCGGCCAGGTATCCGGCTTCCCGGAGCTTCGTAATGTTCTCCTCCGTAACGGAGGAGACCATCCACTTGGCTCCCGCTCCGGACATGTTTGGAGTGGTTTTGCGGAGAAAATGCAAACTTGGGCACTGGAGCTCGAGTGCACGAGAATGGATGGACAGGGAAGAAGGCGTGGGTAAAAAGGATTAGTCCTTGTCCCTTTATAAGGGCGGAGGAAACTGTGCGCCTCCTCACCTGCCTGGTAAACTCGCTTATTCCCCAAGCACCGTGATTAATGGCACAGTTGGGTTACCCACACCCGTATTGATGAGAATCCTGTGATAAGGGGACATGATCTCTGCTTCGACAAGACGTGCCAAGGAAACCACCTCGCAATATGTGCAGTAGCTGGTTGAGAAAAACAGTTCGAATAATGACCGGGCCATGGTGTGATGTCACGTTATGAAAAGTTGTCAGCAGACTAGATTTGTGGAAGTATTATACTCTCTACGGTGATATGTGGAATTTGTTTTGTAGAGCTGGACACTATTCTTGTGTTCGAAATCTTCTATGGAGTATTCGGAGGAAGAACCCGCCTTGCAATGCCGAAGACAATCTGCACGCCGGACTCATCATCATTGAAGCCTGGTTCAGGGGCTACTGAGGGAGTCCTGGATTAGGGGGTCCTCGGACTGCCGGACTATATACTTTGGCCGGACTATTGGACTATGAATACACAAGATTGAAGACTTCGTCCCATGTCCGGATGGGACTCTCCTTTGCGTGGAAGGCAAGCTTGGCAATTTGGATATGTAGATCTCCTCCCTTGTAACCGACTCTGTGTAACCCTAGCCCCCTCCGGTGTCTATGTAAACCGGAGGGTTTAGTCCGTAGGACAAGAACAATCAGAATCATAGGCTAGCTTCTAGGGTTTAGCCTCTATGATCTCGTGGTAGATCAACTCTTGTAATACTCATATCATCAAGATCAATCAAGCAGGAAGTAGGGTATTACCTCCATCGAGAGGGCCCGAACCTGGGTAAACATTGTGTCCCCCGCCTCCTGTTACCATCCGCCTTAGACGCACAGTTCGGGACCCCCTACCCGAGATCCGCCGGTTTTGACACCGACAAAAGGGTAATCATAATCATGACAAGTTTTATAAATATAATCATCACCACTTTTTATAGCATAAGTTTCATCATAATAATCATCATAAGTAGCAACTTTGGTCTCATCATAATCGATTGAAACCTCTTCCAAGATAGTGGAATCATTACTAAATAAAGTCATGACCTCTCCAAATCCACTTTCATAATTGTAACAATAAGATTCAACACCCTCCAAAATAGTGGGATCATTACTTCCTAAAGTTGACACTCTTCCAAACCCACTTTCATCAATATAATCATCATAAGTAGGAGGCATGCTATCATCATTATAAATTTGCATATCAAAACTTGGGAGACTAAAAATATCATCTTCATTAAACGTAGCATCCCCAAGCTTGGGACAAACATTAATTGCAGCAAATATATTCTCAAAAACATCATCTTCATCAAACATAACATCCCCAAGCTTGGGCCTTTTCATATCATAAGCATAATCACTCTCATCATTAATAGTATGGATAGCACCAATAGTATAGCAATTATCATCATCACAATGAGAAATAGGGGCAACATCATTTGGGAGAGATACCTTTCAACCTTTACTTCTCCGTCTTTTCTTTTTCTTCTTCACATCATGTGTGGGTTTAACCCTCTCTTTTGAGCTCCTTATTAATGAGATTGGTTGAATAGAAGGCTCCACCTCGTTACCTGATTCATCATAAGAAATAATAGGAGAATATTGGGAAGTCTCTTCCCTTTCGTTAGTATTTTCTTCATCTTCTATTTGTTTTCTTTTCTTTATGTAATTGGCAATATAAGGATTTTCGATGCAATTCACCGCACAATACATATAAATTTCCTCTAGATCAAAATTAAGAACTCTATCAAGGGCAAATTCTGGAATAACCTTAGTTATACGTTTCATTTCTTCATAACCCAAGAGCAAACTAAGTTCATTATGATGTGCAAGGGAAATCAAGTCATCACAATTTTTGGACACAATACGATCATGAAACAATTTGCATTGGGTACTGAAATGATCACGTTCATTGCAAAGTTCACAAGTACGGCTAAGAAAGTTTAAATTTTCAGCACAAACATCTAGCCTCTCTTGCAACCATTTAGTTTCTAAGTACTTGTGCCTCTTACAAAATCTATCTTCCCTTTCTGGTATGTATTTGCAAACTCTATGCACTCCACAGAAATCGACATGCTTATAGGAAACATTTTCATCATGAATAGTGCAATCATCATTAGTACCATGGATATTCAAAGAGTTCATACTAACAACATTGCAATCATGCTCATCATTCAAAGATTTAGTGCCAAACACTTTATAGACTTCTTCTTCTAGCACTTGAGCATAATTTTCCTTTCCATCATTCTCACGAAAGATATTAAAAAGATGAAGCGTATGAGACAAACTCAATTCCATTTTTTTGTAGTTTTCTTTTATAAACTAAACTAGTGATAAAACAAGAAATTAAAAGATTCGGCAACGGCGCCAGAAAAGAGCTTGATGTCTACTACGCAACCTTCTTCTTGTAGAAGTTGTTGGGCCTCCAAGTGCAGAGGTTTGTAGGACAGTAGCAAATTTCCCTCAAGTGGATTACCTAAGGTTTATCAATCCGTGGAGGTGTAGGATGAAGATGGTCTCTCTCAAAAAACCCTGCAACCAAATAACAAAGAGTCTCTTGTGTCCCCAACACACCCAATACAATGGTAAATTGTATAGGTGCACTAGTTCGGCGAAGAGATGGTGATACAAGTGCAATATGGATGGTAGATATAGGTTTTTGTAATCTGAAAATATAAAAACAGCAAGGTAGCAAGTGGTAAAAGTGAGCGTAAACGGTATTGCAATGCTACGAAACAAGGCCTAGGGTTCATACTTTCACTAGTGCAAGTTCTCTCAACAATAATAACATAATTAGATCATATAACGGATAATCCCCAAGTGCAGGGAATCATCGTAGCAATTTCCAAAGGTGGAAGTGATAAGTATGGAGTGTCGAACCCACAAGGAGCTAAAGGTAAGATCAGTATTCTCTCAAGCCCTATCTGCCACTGATACGACTCTACGCGCACCGAACATTTGCTTCCAACTAGAAACGAGAAATAAAACTACGTTGTGGGTATGAAGAGGATAACTTTGTATGGTATCGGAGAGCTAAAACATAAAAGTAGGTGCTGTTATCATAAAGTTAGAATATATTACTAAGTATTATAAATAGCGAGTGTGGAATAAAGGTGGATCGGTGTGCGGAATTGTCCTAGGCAATTGTTAACAAGACCGGTAGTCGTCATTGCAATTTCATATGAGGGAGAGGCATCAGCTAACATACTTTCTCTACTTGGATCATATGCACTTATGATTGGAACTCTAGCAAGCATCCGCAACTACTAAAGATCATTAAGGTAAAACCCAACCATAGCATTAACATATCAAGTCCCCTTTATCCCATACGCAACAACCCCCTTACTCGGGTTTATGCTTCTGTCACTCAAGCAACCCACTATAAGCGAATCATGAACGTATTGCAACACCCTACAGCGGGAATCCCTCACGCTTGCGCGACACGGAGGGCACAATAGGACAGAACCAAAATAAAACATACAACTCGTACCAATCTAGATCATCAATCAACCCAAAGACAAAAGATATCTACTCAAAACATCATAGGATGGCAACACATCATTGAATCATAATATGTGGCATAAAGCACCATGTTCAAGTAGGGATTACAGCGGTGTCAGGACCCCGATTCCAAGTCACACCGATCTAGCCTGTAACACCTCATATAACATTGCGGCCTCACGCACGGTACTCCCACGGGTGTCGCCTTACCATGGCCCGGGACCGTTTGCGCCTTTTGGCTCACGTATATGATAATGTCGCCAGCATCCATATGACAGAGAACCCGGGCCGACATGGCTAGTCGTGAACCCAAAGCGGCACTAACGTATGGGGACAGGCATACATGAATCAACATCGAACGTGTCGGTCAGCAGCGTGTGAATCCGGGCTATAGCACTGGGCTAACAGGACTCCGGGAACCCGGGCTGTAGCAGGCTAGGCAGGACTCCGGATGTCACCGCGTAACATTTCCCCGAAGGGACAGACACAGGAACGATATGACTCACATGCCGGCCAGTCAAGTGTCCAGAGCAGTAGTGCTGGGCTAGCAGGACTCCGGTGAACCGGGCTGTAGCGGACTACTATGGCTCAAGGAGGCACTAGACTACATTTCCCCATAAGAGAGGCTGCTAAAGATAAACAACTAGATTGTCGGATCCCACACATACCAAGCATTTCAAACATACACACAATATGCTCGATATGTGCAAATACAACATGGCATCACAACAAAACTCTACAACTCAAGTACTTTATTTAAAGGGCTCCGGAGAGCCTTACATAACTTGTTCATACGGATAGGGGTCACATGACCCGACACTCAAGTCATACAATCATACAAGCACATGCGGAAGCAAACTGTCTGGGTACAGACACTAGAAAGAAAGAAGGCTTGACGAAGCCTGTCTATCTACATAGGCCCTTCACAAGCCTAGATCACCACCTGGGTGGCGCGTCACTCGTCGTCGTCGAGTTCTACGTAGAACCCGTCAGAAGGGGCGGTGTTGTCGTCTGAAAACAGTAATTAGGCAACATGAGTACAAAGGTACTCAGCAAGTCTTACAACAGATCCTACTATACATGCTCATTCTCAAGAAGGTAGTGGGGTTATTGCAGCAAGCCAGCTTTGACTCTTGGCTAAGCTATCCTATGATACACCACTTGTGAAATAGTTTTCGCACACGAGTCCACTAATCACCATCTCAATACTCCACCGTGGATCCTCCCTCGTCATCCAACGAGAGGGCCATCCGCGGTACTCACACTTATCTTGAGGCTTTTAGTAGTATCGATTTACTTGTCTATGAACTGCATAAGCGACCAAGTAGTCCTTTACCGCGGACGCGGCTATTCGAATAGTTTCATACCCTGCAGGGGTGTACTTCGTCACACACGCTCTCACCACTTATCGTTGCTACACGACGTGTACTCGGCAACCTTCAAGCGGAAGCCCAACGTGGGTGTCGGCCACAGCCTACCTAAACACTCGAGTCTCTAGTCCAGGTTTATCGCCTATTTAGGTTCCATCCGCAGGGAGTCCGGCCGAGGTTTCCACATACGGCCCCAAACGATGTGTGCAGGGTTCCCGGACACCAAACGGGCGACTCGGTACACCGTGCCACGAGCCTACCGCATCACAGCCCACCCCTTGGTCAGCGCTGTCCACGGCCTCCAGCTTACTACAAACACCAGAAACTACGTGCAACTCCTGGACAGAGGACAAGGGTGATTAAGAAGCCGAGGGGGTCCATTGGTTTCGGGCCCAATGTGTGGTAGTAGCTGAATCTTAAATCACGCATACAGATCTCAGTTCTTAGGGACGGTCTCAATGAAACAACCCACCATGTACTCCTACATGGCCTCCCATCGATACCTTTACCAAATCGTGTTCAACACTTCACTCTCTTTATCGACACACACACTTTCACTCTAGTTCATCACCCTGATGAGCCAGACCTGACACAACTCTAAGCATAGCAAGCATAGCATTGTAGGAACACAACATGGCTCAATCAACTCCTACACATGCTAGTGGGTTTCATCTAGTTACTGTGGCAATGACAGGTCATGCAAAGGAAAGTGGGTTCAACTACCGCAACACACAGCAGTTTGAATCGCGTTGTCTTAATGCAGTAAACGAGAGCAGAAGCGAGAAGATGGGTTTGTATCGAAATGATCAATGGGTTGCTTGCCCGACGGAGTGGTGGTGGGATTCTGCCCTTTAGTTGGATACTCGTGAATATCCTCGGAGGCAGGACCTACCACAATGAACACATCGAAGCACAATCAACACCAAGCAAGTGCAACAATATGATGCATGCATGGGACATGGCAAAATGGATGTATTGGGCTAATGCAACTAAGACCAGATGGGTTTGGACTAATTTGAATCAAAGATTCAAATTCCAAGTTCATAAATGGCCCATATTAGTGCTTTATCTTGTTCTGTATAAAACAGTAGGTTAACTTGCTTAATCATGCATGAAACCAGTACAGATGGATAGAATGGATTTTTCTGATCATTTTTCATATATAAATCTTTTCATTCTGAGCTATAGATTATTTTCTATGATTTTTTGAAGTTTGTGATAATTTCTGGAATTTCCAATATAAGAATAATTCCAGTAAAAGCTTTACTGCGTCAGCCTGACGTCAGTGTGACGTCAGCAGGTCAACGGGGTCGTCCAGGTCAAACCTGACGTGTGGGTCCCCTGTGTCAGTGACACTGTTAGGTAATTAGTTAATTAGGATTAGTTTTAATTATAACTCAGATTAGTTAGCAGGCGGGCCCCACTCGTCAGTGACCCTGGGGGGTTGACCTGTGGTCAAACCATGTTGACTCGCCGGCGTTTAGCCGCCGGTGACGTCCAGACGCGGCGGTGGAGTGCGGGATCCCCCTCCGGCGACCAAAAGGACGGCGGAGAGTACCTATGTGTAGCTGGGGGCGAACCCCGTCGACTGGTGGTGGTAGAGGAGCTCGGGGTCGCCGGAATCGACGCCGGCGACGAGCCGGGCGGCTGCCGGGTACGGGCGTAGTCGAAACCGTAGCTAGAGAGCACGGCGAGGGGCAAGCGATGGCGCTACGGGTTCCTGGCATTGCGGTGGAGCCAATGGCTACGGTGGTGCGGCCGTTAGATGGCCGGAGCCTCGTCGGCGACGAGCTCGTGCGGCGGCGCGTTCGTGTGAGCTTCGTGCGGTGGCTACAGCGCTCGAGAGAGAGAGAGGAGAGGATGGGAAGGTGGCCATGCTCACGGCGGTTGCGACGGAGCAGACGGCGAGGTCGGAGACGAGCTGTAGTAGTGGCGACGGTGGAGGGGATCTCCGACGGTGAGCGGCGAAGGCGAGGTCGGTGACGGAGCTTCGGGGCAAACGAGCGCTCGGGGCTCGGCTTGCTCGAAGGAGTGGGCGACGGCGGTGCTGTAGGACACGGTAGTACGGCGCGAGGTCGACGGTGGGCGCGGCTACTCCGGTGAGGTGGCTGCGGCGGCGTCGGCCATGGTGGGGAGAAGGCGAGGGAGAGGCGATGGGGGAGAATGGCGATGTCCGGGGGCTCGGGGCGCGTCGAGAGAGGTCGGCCAGCTCATCCGCGGCGGGGGCGGCAAGCTGCTCGCGCCGTGGCGAGCTCACGCTCGCCGGCGTCACCTCTCTGCCTGCTCTGGCGAGAGCAGGCAGCTGACTGGCGCGGGCCAGCACAGTGCTGGGCCGCCAGGTGGGCTGCCAGGTAAGTCTTCTGCCTTCTGTTCTTTTCTCTTTATTTATTTATTTCTGTACTGTGTTTTGAAATAGTAAAAATACTATTTCATTTGGAAAAATCCTGAAAATATTCTGAGGCACCTTTGAGATTATTCCCAACAGCCTAAAAATACCTTCAAGATTATTTGGGCATTTAAAAATATTTATAGCATTTAAAATGCCCAAATGCAAATACTTATGGCTTGTGCAAAAATCCAAGATGGCTTCCAAAAATATGAAACCATTTTTGGCAGAGGTTTTAGCCAAGACCAAAGGTGGTGAACATTTATGGAGGGCATTTCAGGTTCATTGGAATTTTTTTAGTAAACCCTAGTTGTTCCAGGGGGGGGGGTGCTGGGGGTTTCTGGCATCCCCATTTCAGGTTTCTGTGAAATGTAGCCATGATGCAACACTCTAATGCATGAACTAACTAGGATGTGACAACTCACCCCCACTCAAAAGAATCTCGTCCCGAGATTTAGGATCCGTTGGGAAGAAGGTGGGGTACTCAAGTCGAAGACGATCCTCCCTTTCCCAAGTAGCTTCTTTCTCGGAATGGTGTGACCATTGAACTTTGAGAAACTTGATGTTTCGGCGTCGAGTGGTACGCTCGGCTTGATCAAGGATTCGAACGGGATACTCCCGATATGTGAGATTATCTTGGAGATCAAGCGTTTCATGGTCCACTCCACGGATAGGATCCGAGAAGCAACGCCTGAGTTGTGAAACGTGGAAGACGTCATGAACCTTGGAAAGATGCGGAGGTAGTTCCAAATGGTAGGCAACTTCTCCTCGCTTGGCAAGAATGCGAAAGGGTCCAATGTAGCGAGGGGCCAATTTGCCTTTGATACCGAATCGGTGGGTTCCCTTTAAAGGGGTCACCCGAAGGTAAGCCTTCTCGTCAACCTCAAAAGTCATAGCCTTATGTTTGCAATCATAATGGCTCTTTTGGCGAGATTGGGCTGTTTTCAATTTCTCACGAATAATGCGAACCTGCTCTTCTGCTTCCTGAATCATATCTGGGCCGAAGAGTTGTCTTTCCCCGGTTTCTGACCAGTTAAGAGGCGTTCGACATTTTCGTCCATAGAGAACCTCGAAAGGGGCTTTGCCCAAACTAGCTTGGTAACTATTGTTATAAGCGAACTCGGCGAATGGGAGGCATTTCTCCCAATCCATGCCGAAAGAGATGACAGAAGCTCGGAGCATATCCTCCAGAATTTGATTAACTCGTTCTACCTGACCACTTGATTGAGGGTGAAAGGCGGTGCTAAAAGAGAGGCGAGTTCCCATAGCATTTTGGAAACTTTCCCAAAATCGAGAGGTAAAGAGACTTCCACGGTCTGAGTTAATTTCCAATGGAACACCATGCAGAGACACTATTCGGGAGATGTACAAGTCTGCTAGCTGGCTAGCGGTTATACTCTCACGAACAGGTAGGAAGTGGGCTACTTTGGAAAGACGATCGACAACAACGAAGATAGCATTGTTTCCCCTCTTGGTCCTGGGAAACCCAGTAATGAAATCCATACCGATTTTATCCCATTTCCATTCAGGAATAGCCAGAGGCTGAAGGGTGCCAGCAGGCCATTGATGCTCTGCTTTAACTCGACGGCAGACGTCGCAATTAGCAATGTATTGAGCAATTTCTCTCTTCATCCTAGTCCACCAAAACCTCTAGCGTAGGTCTTGATACATTTTAGTACTACCGGGATGAATGGTGAGAGGAGATTCATGAGCTTCCTTAAGGATCAATCGCCTCAGGTTGCGTACCTTGGGAACCACTAGGCGGTCTCCAAAGAGCACAACACCTTGGTCATCAACGGAGAAACAATCCGCAACTCCTTTCTTGATGTTTCTCTTAATACGGGAGATTCCCGGATCTACCTTCTGAGCTTTAATGATCTGATCCGTAAGGGTAGGTTTCGCCACCAGGGTGGATAGAAATCCTTGAGGAACAATGTGAAGGTTAAGCTTACAGAATTCCTCGTGGAGAAGTGGTTGACTTTGTTGTAACATCAAGTTGTTACAATAGGATTTACGGCTTAGCGCATCAGCCATGACGTTGGCTTTGCCCGGGGTGTAAGTAATTCCTAAGTCGTAGTCTGAGATCAACTCAACCCAACGTCTTTGCCTGAGATTCAAATCTGGTTGGGTGAAGATGTATTTCAGACTCTGGTGGTCTGTGAAAATCTCGCAACGATTACCGAGAAGGTAATGTCGCCATGTTTTGAGTGCATGGACTACGGCTGCAAGCTCTAGATCATGTGTGGGATAATTATCCTCATGTGGACGCAACTGCCGGGAAGCGTAAGCAATCACATGACGGTCTTGCATGAGTATGCAACCTAGTCCTTGTCGCGAGGCGTCGCAATAGATAACAAAGTCCTTCGAAAAATCTGGTGGTACGAGTACGGGAGCAGATGTCAGGCGTCTTTTCAGTTCCTGAAAGCTGAACTCGCACTGTGGGGTCCACTCGAACCTTTTATCTTTCTTGAGGAGTTCGGTTAGAGGTTTAGCAACCTTGGAGAAATTTTCGACGAAGCGGCGGCAGTAGCTCACTAAGCCAAGGAAACTCCGAACTTTCTTGACCGTTTCAGGTGGAGTCCAGTCAAGGATGGCTTGAACTCGTTCGGGATTGACAGCAATACCCTTACCAGAGATCACGTGGCCTAGATAGGTCACTTCTGGCAACCAGAATTCACACTTGGAGAATTTGGCATAAAGGCAATGCTCTCGAAGTTTCGTTAGTACTAGCCTTAGATGCTCGGCATGTTCTGCCTCGTTCTTGGAGTAGATGAGTATATCATCGAGGTATACTACGACGAATTTATCCAAATACTCCATGAAGATTGAGTTCATTAACCGAGAGAAGGTGGCTGGAGCATTGGTTAACCCGAAGGACATGACTGTATACTCGTATTGGCCATAACGAGTAACAAAGGCCGTTTTAGGAATGTCCCCGTTCTTGATTTTGATTTGATGGTAGCCCAACCTCAAATCCATTTTAGAGAAGACTGAGGATCCAGCGAGCTGATCATACAGGTCGTTGATCCTGGGAAGCGGATACTTGTTCTTGATTGTGACTAGGTTGACGGGTCGGTAATCTACAACCATCCGATCCGTACCATCCTTCTTCTTGACGAAGAGGACGGGGCAAGCCCACGGAGAAGAACTAGGACGGATGAAACCCTTTTTCAAGGACTCATCGAGTTGTTTCTTAAGCTCGGCTAGCTCTAGGGGTGCCATCTTATAGGGTCTTCTGGAGATTGGGACGGTTCCTGGAACAAGGTCTATCACAAACTCAACATCCCTGTCAGGTGGAATACCTGGCAGTTCTTCAGGGAAGACATCCGGAAAGTCACGGACTACCGGCACATCTTCGAGGTCTGGGAGAGGGTTGGCATTTAGTGAGTAGAGCTGACGCTTAGACACTCGGGTCAAAACATTAACTGTCTTGCCCGACGGATGGGTGAGTTGAACAGTCCTAGTAGAGCAATCAATCTTGGCATAATGGGCTGACATCCAGTCCATACCCAAGATGATGTTTATGTCCGAGGACTTGAGAGCTATTAGTGATGCAAGGAAGACCAGTCTGTCAACAAGAATTTCATTTCCATGGCTTATTTTAGAGGTTTGCCACTTAAAACCAGGGGTTTGGATTACCATGGAGGTAGGCATGTCACAGAATGTGGTGTTGTGTAATCGAGCATAGCTCTCAGAGATAAATGAATGAGATGCTCCAGTATCGAAAAGAACAGTTGCCGGATGGCAATTAACAAGGAGCGTACCAAGGACGACATTGGGATCCTCATGAGTTTCTTCAGCTGAAACGTAGTTGACATGGCCACGTGCAGTGGTGGCTGGCTTGGCGTAGTAAGTCTTTCCTGCTGGCTTACAACGGCCAACGGACTGTCCAGGTTGATTGAGGTTGTTTCGGGGGCACTCGCGCAAATAGTGACCCGTTTCTCCACACTTGAAGCATGTCACAATATTGGGGCGTGGAGCAGCATTAGCAGCGGGGCCACCATAAACCTTAGGCGGTGCATGCTGCTGGTTGGGGCGAGGCGCCTCGAAGGATGGCCTCGGAGTGAACCTGGGTGGCAGAGCAGTATTTGGAATCCAGACCCGGCGCTTCTGGGATCCGGAGCCAGATGAGGAACCAACAATCCTATAAGTTACTACGGATTAGTAACACATGAACCTGATAGAGAGGAGAGAGCCTAGTCCTTAACCCGCGTAGAATGAGAAGAGTACGACTCAGATCAGAGGGCATGAGGTAAAGGAGTAAAAGCACCTTACGTTCCCTCCCACAATCAATTCCCCTACATATAACTAAAGCATTTCTAGACTCGACATCGACCAGTTTGGCTTATCGCACCTACAGGCAGTCCGGCTCTGATGCCAACGCTGTCAGGACCCCGATTCCAAGTCACACCGATCTAGCCTGTAACACCTCATATAACATTGCGGCCTCACGCACGGTACTCCCACGGGTGTCGCCTTACCATGGCCCGGGACCGTTTGCGCCTTTTGGCTCACGTATATGATAATGTCGCCAGCATCCATATGACAGAGAACCCGGGCCGACATGGCTAGTCGTGAACCCAAAGCGTCACTAACGTATGGGGACAGGCATACATGAATCAACATCGAATGTGTCGGTCAGCAGCGTGTGAATCCGGGCTGTAGCACTGGGCTAACAGGACTCCGGGAACCCGGGCTGTAGCAGGCTAGGCAGGACTCCGGAAGTCACCGCGTGACATTTCCCCGAAGGGACAGACACAGGAACGATATGACTCACATGCCGGCCAGTCAAGTGTCCAGAGCAGTAGTGCTGGGCTAGCAGGACTCCGGTGAACCGGGCTGTAGCGGACTACTATGGCTCAAGGAGGCACTAGACTACATTTCCCCATAAGAGAGGCTGCTAAAGATAAACAACTAGATTGTTGGATCCCACACATACCAAGCATTTCAAACATACACACAATATGCTCGATATGTGCAAATACAACATGGCATCACAACAAAACTCTACAACTCAAGTACTTTATTTAAAGGGCTCCGGAGAGCCTTACATAACTTGTTCATACGGATAGGGGTCACATGACCCGACACTCAAGTCATACAATCATACAAGCACATGCGGAAGCAAACTGTCTGGGTACAGACACTAGAAAGAAAGAAGGCTTGATGAAGCCTGTCTATCTACATAGGCCCTTCACAAGCCTAGATCACCACCTGGGTGGCGCGTCACTCGTCGTCGTCGAGTTCTACGTAGAACCCGTCAGAAGGGGCGGTGTTGTCGTCTGAAAACAGTAATTAGGCAACATGAGTACAAAGGTACTCAGCAAGTCTTACAACAGATCCTACTATACATGCTCATTCTCAAGAAGGTAGTGGGGTTATTGCAGCAAGCCAGCTTTGACTCTGGGCTAAGCTATCCTACGATACACCACTTGTGAAATAGTTTTCGCACACGAGTCCACTAATCACCATCTCAATACTCCACCGTGGATCCTCCCTCGTCATCCAACGAGAGGGCCATCCGCGGTACTCACACTTATCTTGAGGCTTTTAGTAGTATCCATTTACTTGTCTATGAACTGCATAAGCGACCAAGTAGTCCTTTACCGCGGACGCGGCTATTCGAATAGTTTCATACCCTGCAGGGGTGTACTTCGTCACACACGCTCTCACCACTTATCGTTGCTACACGACGTGTACTCGGCAACCTTCAAGCGGAAGCCCAACGTGGGTGTCGGCCACAGCCTACCTAAACACTCGAGTCTCTAGTCCAGGTTTATCGCCTATTTAGGTTCCATCCGCAGGGAGTCCGGCCGAGGTTTCCACATACGGCCCCAAACGATGTGTGCAGGGTTCCCGGACACCAAACGGGCGACTCGGTACACCATGCCACGAGCCTACCGCATCACAGCCCACCCCTTGGTCAGCGCTGTCCACGGCCTCCAGCTTACTACAAACACCAGAAACTACGTGCAACTCCTGGACAGAGGACAAGGGTGAATAAGAAGCCGAGGGGGTCCATTGGTTTCGGGCCCAATGTGTGGTAGTAGCTGAATCTTAAATCACGCATACAGATCTCAGTTCTTAGGGACGGTCTCAATGAAACAACCCACCATGTACTCCTACATGGCCTCCCATCGATACCTTTACCAAATCGTATTCAACACTTTACTCTCTTTACCGACACACACACTTTCACTCTAGTTCATCACCCTGATGAGCCAGACCTGACACAACTCTAAGCATAGCAAGCATAGCATTGTAGGAACACAACAAGGCTCAATCAACTCCTACACATGCTAGTGGGTTTCATCTAGTTACTGTGGCAATGACAGGTCATGCAAAGGAAAGTGGGTTCAACTACCGCAACACACAGCAGTTTGAATCGCGTTGTCTTAATGCAGTAAACGAGAGCAGAAGCGAGAAGATGGGTTTGTATCGAAATGATCAATGGGTTGCTTGCCTGACGGAGTGGTGGTGGGATTCTGCCCTTCAGTTGGATACTCGTGAATATCCTCGGAGGCAGGACCTACCACAATGAACACATCGAAGCACAATCAACACCAAGCAAGTGCAACAATATGATGCATGCATGGGACATGGCAAAATGGATGTATTGGGCTAATGCAACTAAGACCAGATGGGTTTGGACTAATTTGAATCAAAGATTCAAATTCCAAGTTCATAAATGGCCCATATTAGTGCTTTATCTTGTTCTGTATAAAACAGTAGGTTAACTTGCTTAATCATGCATGAAACCAGTACAGATGGATAGAATGGATTTTTCTGATCATTTTTCATATATAAATCTTTTCATTCTGAGTTATAGATTATTTTCTATGATTTTTTGAAGTTTGTGATAATTTCTGGAATTTCCAATATAAGAATAATTCCAGTAAAAGCTTTACTGCGTCAGCCTGACGTCAGTGTGACGTCAGCAGGTCAACGGGGTCGTCCAGGTCAAACCTGACGTGTGGGTCCCCTGTGTCAGTGACACTGTTAGGTAATTAGTTAATTAGGATTAGTTTTAATTCTAACTCAGATTAGTTAGCAGGCGGGCCCCACTCGTCAGTGACCCTGGGGGTTGACCTGTGGTCAAACCACGTTGACTCACCGGCGTTTAGCCGCCGGCGACGTCCAGACGCGGCGGTGGAGTGCGGGATCCCCCTCCGGCGACCAAATGGACGGCGGAGAGTACCTATGTGTAGCTGGGGGCGAACCCCGTCGACTGGTGGTGGTAGAGGAGCTCGGGGTTGCCGGAATCGACGCCGGCGACGAGCCGGGCGGCTGCCGGGTACGGGCGTAGTCGAAACCGTAGCTAGAGAGCACGGCGAGGGGCACGCGATGGCGCTACGGGTTCCTGGCGTTGTGGTGGAGCCAATGGCTACGGTGGTGCGGCCGTTAGATGGCCGGAGCCTCGTCGGCGACGAGCTCGTGCGGCGGCGCGTTCGGGTGAGCTTCGTGCGGTGGCTACAGCGCTCGAGAGAGAGAGAGGAGAGGATGGGAAGGTGGCCATGCTCATGGCGGTTGCGACGGAGCAGACGGCGAGGTCGGAGACGAGCTGTAGCAGTGGCGACGGCGGAGGGGATCTCCGACGGTGAGCGGCGAAGGCGAGGTCGGTGACGGAGCTTCGGGGCAAACGAGCGCTCGGGGCTCGGCTTGCTCGAAGGAGTGGGCGACGGCGGTGCTGTAGGACACGGTAGTACGGCGCGAGGTCGACGGTGGGCGCGGCTACTCCGGTGAGGTGGCTGCGGCGGCGTCGGCCATGGTGGGGAGAAGGCGAGGGAGAGGCGATGGGGGAGAATGGCGATGTCCGGGGGCTCGGGGCGCGTCGAGAGAGGTCGGCCAGCTCATCCGCGGCGGGGGCGGCAAGCTGCTCGCGCCGTGGCGAGCTCACGCTCGCCGGCGTCACCTCTCTGCCTGCTCTGGCGAGAGCAGGCAGCTGACTGGCGCGGGCCAGCACAGTGCTGGGCCGCCAGGTGGGCTGCCATGTAAGTCTTCTGCCTTCTGTTCTTTTCTCTTTTTTTCTTTATTTCTGTACTGTGTTTTGAAATAGTAAAAATACTATTTCATTTGGAAAAATCCTGAAAATATTCTGAGGCACCTTTGAGATTATTCCCAACAGCCTAAAAATACCTTCAAGATTATTTGGGCATTTAAAAATATTTATAGCATTTAAAATGCCCAAATGCAAATACTTATGGCTTGTGCAAAAATCCAAGATGGCCTCCAAAAATATGAAACCATTTTTGGCAGAGGTTTTAGCCAAGACCAAAGGTGGTGAACATTTATGGAGGGCATTTCAGGTTCATTGGAATTTTTTAGTAAACCCTAGTTGTTCCAGGGGGGTGCTGGGGGTTTCTGGCATCCCCATTTCAGGTTTCTGTGAAGTATAGCCATGATGCAACACTCTAATGCATGAACTAACTAGGATGTGACAAGCGGGGTGCGGGAGAGTGGACCGCGTAAAAGAGATGAGGATGGTGATGATGATGGTGATGTTGATGAAGACGATCACCGCGGCGATGATTCCCCTCCCGTTGGCACTCCGACGCCACCGAGAGAGAGGAGGAGAGGTTCTCCCCCTTGTGCTTCCTCCTCCATGGCCTCCCCCCTAGATGGGGAGAGGTTCTCCCTCTGGCCCTTGGCCTTCATGGCGATGATGGCCCCTCCGGGATCCTCCTCCATGCCCTCCGGTGATGATGGCCCCCTCCGGCAGGGTGCCAGAGAGGGCCTAGATTGATTTCTCGTGGCTACAGAGGCTTGCGGCCGCGGAACTCCCGATCTAGGTTAATTTTCTGAGGTTTATGTATTTATAGGAATTTTTGGCGTCGGTCTCACGTCAAGGAGGTGCCCGAGCTGTCCACGAGGCAGGCCCACGCGCCCAGGGGGTGGGCGCGCCCCCCACCCTCGTTGGCAGCCCGGGACTCTTCTGGCCCAACTCCGATGCTCCGTGGTCTTCTTTTGGTCCATAAAAAATCATCAAAAATTGGCACGTCAATTGGACTCCGTTTGGTATTCCTTTTCTGCAAAACTCAAAAACAAGGAGAAAACAGAAATGGCACTGGGCTCTTGGTTAATAGGTTAGTCCCAAAAATCATATAAAACAACATATAAAAGCCCATTAAACATCCAGGATAGATAATATAACAGCATGAATACTTCATAAATTATAGATACGTTGGAGACGTATCAACATCCCCAAGCTTAATTCCTGCTCGTCCTCGAGTAGGTAAATGATAAAAGAAATAATTTATGAAGTGTGAATGCTAGCAAGTGCTTAAGTTTGATCAATGATAATTCCAATCACTTTTTCTAGCATCATTATATGTCATAACAGTAGCTCATCTCATAAAACTTTTCATGATCAAGTAACAAGCTATTCACATGTTAAAGTATAGATCATAAACTTTCTTGAAAACTAACAAACCGTGTTATCAGTCATCAAAAAATTACAATTCATCTTATTTTGAGGAAGAGTCTATGTCAGAGCTTTGATTTAGCAAACTCCACATACTCAACTATCATTTAGTCTTTCAGAATTGCTAACACTCACGCGATATTTATGGGTTCAAAGTTTTAATCAAACACAGAGAAAGATAGGGGCTTATGGATTCGCCTCCCATCCTTTTACCTCAAGGGTAATGTCAACAATAATAGTTCATGATGACTTACATCCAATTGGATATATATATCAGAATCTTTCCAACACAATGTGCTTGCCAAAGGATAAAATGTAAAAAGAAAAGGTGAAAAATCACCATGACTCTTGCATAAGGGTAAGAGATAAAAGTAAAAGATAGGCCCTTCGCTAAGGGAAGCAGAGGTTGCCATGCGCTTTCAGGGTTGGATGCACAAAATCTTAATGCGAAAGAACGTCACTTTATATTGCCACTTGTGATATGGACCTTTATTATGCAGTCCGTCGCTTTTATTTCTTCCACATCACAAGATCGTATAAAGCTTATTTCCTCCACACTAATCAATCATACATATTTAGAGAGCAATTTCATTGCTTGCACCGATGACAACTTACTTGAAGGATCTTACTCAATCCATAGGTAGGTATTGTGGACTCTCATGGAAAATCGGGTTTAAGGGTATTTGGAAGCACAAGTAGTATCTCTACTTAGTGCAAATAATTTGGCTAGCATGAGGGGGAAAGGCGAGCTCAACGTGTTGTGCGATCCATGACAATATACTTTATTTCAGATATAAGAAAACATAACCCATTACGTTGTCTTCCTTGTCCAACATCAACCTTTTAGCATGTCATATTTTAATGAGTGCTCACAATTACAAAAGATGTCCAAGATAGTATATTTATATGTGAAATCCCTCTTCCTTCAATATTCTTTCATGAATTGTTCAAGTAACCAATTCTACATTTGCTAACTTTCAATAAGTTTAGTACCTATACTTATTATGTGTGAAGTCATTACTCCCCATGTTATAAGCATATGAAAGATATATAAATTTAGGTTTATGACATTCAATTTATTCAACCATTTACTCATAGGATATACGTGAAGCACATGAGTAAATGACAAACTACTCCAAAAGATATGAGTGAAGAACACTGAGTAGTCAAATAATTAACTAGCCATGGGAGGATTCTTTTTCATTTGATAATTCAGATCCAATGATTTTATTCAAACTGCAAGTAAAATTGAAAATACGCTCCAAGCAAAACACATATCAGGTGAGGAATAAAAATATAGCTCCGAGTAAGGTATACCGATAGTTCTGAAGACGAAAGAGGGGATGCCTTCCGGGGCATCCCCAAGCTTAAGCGCTTGAGTATTTCTTGAATATTACCTTGGGGTGCCTTGGGAATCCCCAAGCTTTGGGTCTTTCCACTCCTTATTCTCCTCATATCGATATCTCACTCAAAGTTTGAAAACTTCAATCACACAAAACTTAACGGAACTTCGTGAGATAGGTTAGTATGATAAAGAGCAAACCATTCACTCTGGTACTGTCAAAGACAAGGTTCATAATTGTTCTCACACAATGCCTACTGTACCATATCATTTCTACAATTTATATTGAGAAATATAAGCCATAGAAACTAGAAAACAAGCAAACTATGCGATGAAAACAGAATTTGTCAGAAACAGAACAGTCTGTAATGATCTGAACATAAACCATACTTCTGCTACTCCAGAAATTATGAAATAAATTGGTAGACGTGAGGAATTTGTCTATTAATATTCTGAAAAAATAAAAAACTCAAAAGCACTCTTCTGTAAAAAATGACAGGTAATCTCGTGAGCGCAAAGTTTCTGTTTTTTACAGCAGGATCACAATAACTTTCACCCAAGTCTTCCCAAAGGTCTTACTTGGCACTTTATTGAAACAAAAGCTATAAAACATGATTACTACAGTAGATTAATCATGTAAACACACAAAAACAGTAAGGGTAAATATTGTGTTGTCTCTCAACAAGCGCTTTTCTTTAGTGCCTTTTAGCTAGGCATGATGATTTTAATGATGCTCGCATAATAGGTAGGAATTAAAGCACAAAGAGAGCATCTTGAAGAATATGGCTAGCACATTTAAATATAACCCACTTCCTATGCCTAGGGATTTTGTGAGCACACAATTTATAAGAGCAACAATCAACTAGCATAGGAAGGCGAAACAAGTATAACTTCAAAACTTTAAGCACTTAGAGAGGAAACTTGATATTTATTGCAACTCCTACAAGTATGTCTTCCTCATAATAATTTTTCAGTAGCAACATGGATAGCAACTTTGTTCTCATACTCAATTGTAACCTCTTCCGAAATAGTGGAATCATTACTAGCTAAAGTTGACACTCTTCCAAATCCACTTTCATAAATATCACACTAAGATTCAACACCCTCCAAAATAGTGGGATCACTAATTCCTAAAGTTGACACTCTTCCAAACCCACTTTAAATGATGGTATTATTCATACTCCAAAATATATAAGTGTAGTTCATCGATCTTTCTACAATTAATATAGACTAACCAATATCCAAGCTCAAAATATATAAGTGAAGCACATGAAGCATTCTATAAAACCATACTCAAAAGATTTAAGTGAAGCACAAAGAGCAATTCTATAAGATAATACTTAAAAGATATAAGTGAAGAACATGAAGTATTATATAAATTGATGAAGGGACATCTCACACTAGCATGGTTCTTGAAGAAAAATAAAAACACAAAGGACACAAATCATGTGAACAAAACATAAACCGAGGTATACCGATATTTGTTGAAGAAGAAAGATGGGATGCCAACCGGGGCATCCCCAAGCTTAGATGCTTGAGTATCCTTTGAAATATTTACTTGGGGTGCCTTGGGCATCCCCAAGCTCTAACTCTTGCCTCTCTTTATTCTTCTCATATTGATAGCTCCTCGACCTTCGGACACTTCATCCACACAAAACTTTAACAAAAACTTGTGAGATCCGTTAGTGTAATAAAGCAAATCACTACCTTTAGGTACTGTAATGAACTCATTTTTATTTATATTGGTGTTAAACCTACTGTATTCCAACTTCTCTATGGTTCATACCCCCCGACATTAGCCATAGATTCATCAAAATAAGCAAACAACACACGCAAAACAGAATCTGTTAAAAACAGAACAGTCTGTAGTAATCTGGAAGTTTGGTAAACTTCTGTAACTCCTAAAATTATGAAATAAATATGATAATTTAAAAAATTTGTACAAAAGTAATTTGCAAAGAGTTTCAGACCCATTTGACCTTCCAATAAAAAAAATGTAAATTCAAGCAGTACAACCAAAGTTTCTGTTTTTGTTCTGCACATAGGAAACAAGCAATCTAATCAACCTAAAACCAAAGCTTGGCACATTATTTTTATAATACAATGGATATATACAAGGGGATAATTATTTACAGATAAACTTCCATGAAAAATTCTACATTGTTTCCGTGAGCATGAACATAAGTGCTCAAGGTCGACCCTCACTTCTTCAATGCATAACTTTCCAATCACTTCTCTTTTTGAAAAACTTTTTAGGCATGAGAGGCAAGTAATAATTTTTTGTATTTTCATTCTTTTAAATTTTTTTGTATGTTTCACCCACAACTAAACAGAAACAAAAAGGAAAAACAAAATCTACTTAGTGAAGAAAGCAAACAAGCACACACGAGAATATCAACCCCATGCTATTGCTCCCCGGCAACGGCGCCAGAAAAGAGCTTGATAATCCCCAAGTGCAGGGAATCATCGTAGCAATTTCCAAAGGTGGAAGTGATAAGTATAGAGTGTCGAACCCACAAGGAGCTAAAGGTAAGATCAATATTCTCTCAAGCCCTATCTGCCACTGATACGACTCTACGCGCACCGAACATTTGCTTCCAACTAGAAACGAGAAATAAAACTACGTTGTGGGTATGAAGAGGATAACTTTGTATGGTATCGGAGAGATAAAACATAAAAGTAGGTGCTGTTATCATAAAGTTAGAATATATTACTAAGTATTATAAATAGCGAGTGTGGATAATGGTGGATCGGTGTGTGGAATTGTCCTAGGCAATTGTTAACAAGACCGGTAGTCGTCATTGCAATTTCATATGAGGGAGAGGCATAAGCTAACATACTTTCTCTACTTGGATCATATGCACTTATGATTGGAACTCTAGCAAGCATCTGCAACTACTAAAGATCATTAAGGTAAAGCCCAACCATAGCATTAACATATCAAGTCCCCTTTATCCCATACGCAACAACCCCCTTACTCGGGTTTATGCTTCTGTCACTCAAGCAACCACTATAAGCGAATCATGAACGTATTGCAACACCCTATAGCGGGAATCCCTCACACTTGCGCGACACGGAGGGCACAATAGGACAACACCAAAATAAAACATACAACTCGTACCAATCTAGATCATCAATCAACCCAAAGACAAAAGATATCTACTCAAAACATCATAGGATGGCAACACATCATTGGATCATAATATGTGGCATAAAGCACCATGTTCAAGTAGGGATTACAGCGGGGTGCGGGAGAATGGACCGCGTAAAAGAGATGAGGATGGTGATGATGATGGTGATGTTGATGAAGACGATCACCGCGGCGATGATTCCCCTCCCGATGGCACTCCGGCGCCACCGAGAGAGAGGAGGAGAGGTTCTCCCCCTTGTGCTTCCTCCTCCATGGCCTCCCCCCTAGATGGGGAGAGGTTCTCTCTCTGGTCCTTGGCCTTCATGGCGATGATGGCCCCTCCGGGATCCTCCTCCATGCCCTCCGGTGATGATGGCCCCCTCCGGCAGGGTGCCAGAGAGGGCCTAGATTGATTTCTTGTGGCTACAGAGGCTTGCGGCGGCAGAACTCCTGATCTAGGTTAATTTTCCGAGGTTTATGTATTTATAGGAATTTTTGGCGTCGGTCTCACGTCAAGGAGGTGCCCGAGCTGTCCACGAGGCATGCCCACACGCCCAGGGGGTGGGCGCACCCCCCACCCTCGTGGGTAGCCCGGGACTCTTCTGGCCCAACTCCGATGCTCCGTGGTCTTCTTTTGGTCCATAAAAAATCATCAAAAATTGGCACGTCAATTGGACTCCGTTTGGTATTCCTTTTCTGCAAAACTCAAAAAGAAGGAGAAAACAGAAACTGGCACTGGGCTCTAGGTTAATAGGTTAGTCCCAAAAATCATATAAAACAACATATAAAAGCCCATTAAACATCCAAGATAGATAATATAACAGCATGAATACTTCATAAATTATAGATACGTTGGAGACGTATCAATAACTATCCCTCAACATGCAACAAAGAGACACTCCAAAGACACTAATAGCGGATAACAAACGAAGAGATTATTGTAGGGTACGAAACCACCTCAAAGCTATCCTTTCTGATCGATCTATTCAAGAGTCCGTAATAAAATAACACGAAGTTATTCTTTCCGTTCGATCTATCCTAGAGTTCGTACTAGAATAACACCTTAAGAGACAAATCAACCAAAACCCTAATGTCACCTAGATACTCCAATGTCACCTTAAGTATTCGTGGGTATGATTATACGATATGCATCACACAATCTCAGATTCATCTATTCAAACCAACACAAAGTACTTCAAAGAGTGCCCCAAAGTTTCTACCGGAGAGTCAAGACGAAAACGTGTGCCAACCCCTATGCATAAGTTCACGAGGTCACGGAACCCGCAAGTTGATCACCAAAACATACATCAAGTGAATTACGTGATATCCCATTGTCACCACAGATACACACATGCAAGACATACATCAAGTGTTCTCAAATCCTTAAAGACTCAATCCGATAAGATAACTTCAAAGGGAAAACTCAATCCATTACAAGAGAGTAGAGGGGGAGAAACATCATAAGATCCAACTATAATAGCAAAGCTCGCGATACATCAAGATCGTGCCAAATCAAGAACACGAGAGAGAGAGATCAAACACATAGCTACTGGTACATACCCTCAGCCCCGAGGGTGAACTACTCCCTCCTCGTCATGGAGAGCGCCGGGATGATGAAGTTGGACACCGGAGAGGGATTCCCCCCTCCGGTAGGGTGCCGGAACAGGGTCCCGATTGGTTTTTGGTGGCTACAGAGGCTTGCGGCGGCGGAACTCCCGATATATTCTGTTCCCCGATGGTTTTAGGGTATATGGATATATATAGGCGAAAGAAGTCGGTCAGGGGAGCCACCAGGGGCCCACAAGGGTGGGGGGCGCGCCCAGGGGGGCAGGCGCGCCTCCCTGCCTCGTGGCCACCTCGAAGCTTCCCTGACTTCAACTCCAAGTCTCCTGGATCACGTTCGTTCCAAAAATCACGCTCCCGAAGGTTTCATTCCGTTTGGACTCCGTTTGATAATCCTTTTCTGCGAAACACTGAAACAAGGGAAAAAACAAAAATTGGCACTCGGCTCTGGGTTAATAGGTTAGTCCCAAAAATAACATAAAAGTGCATAGAAAAGCCCATTAAACATCCAAGATGGATAATATAATAGCATGACTACTTCATAAATTATAGATACGTTGGAGACGTATCAGTATGGTGATACCGACGATCGAATGTCGGGCAAGTAAGATATCGATGACAAAGGGAACAACGCATGTTGTTATGTGGTTTGACCAATAAAGATCATCGTAGAATATGTAGGAGCCAATATGAGCATCCAGGTTCCACTATTGGTTATTGACTGGAGATGTGTCTCGGTCATGTCTACATAGTTCTCGAACCCATAGGGTCCGCACGCTTAACGTTCGATGATGATTTGTATTATGAGTTATGTGATTTGATGCCCGAATCTTGTTCGGAGTCCCGGATGAGATCACGGACATGACGAGGAGTCTCGAAATGGTCGAGAGGTAAAGATTCATATATTGGAAGGTTGCATTTGGACATCGGAATGGTTCCGAGTGGTTCGGGCATTTTCCCGGAGTACCGGGAGGTTACCGGAACCCCTGGGAGAAGTTATGGGCATTATGGGCCATAAGAGGGAACCACACCAGCCCTCAAGGGGCTGGTGCGCCCCCCCTTGGGCAGGAGGCCGATTAGGACTAGGAAAAGGGGGCCGGCCACCCCTTTCCGTGTCCTTCTCCCTTCCCCCTTTCCTACTCCGTGTGGGAGGTGGAATCCTACTAGGACTAGGGAGTCCTAGTAGGACTCCACACCTTGGCGCGCCCCTAGGGCCGGCTGCCTCTCCCTCTCCCTCCTTTATATACGGAGGCAGGGGCACCCCAAAGAAACACAAGTTGATATTTTAGCCGTGTGCGGTGCCCTCCTCCATAGTTACACACCTCGGTCATATCGTCGTAGTGCTTAGGTGAAGCCCTGCGCCGGTAACTTCATCATCACCGTCACCACGCCGTCATGCCGACAGAACTTTCCCTCGGCTCAACTGGATCAAGAGTTCGAGGGACGTCACCGAGCTGAACGTGTGCTGATCGTGGAGGTGCCGTGCGTTCGGTACTTAGATCGGTTGGATCGCGAAGACGTTCGACTACATCAACCGCATTACTAAACGCTTCCGCTTTCAGTCTACGAGGGTACATGGACACACTCTCCCCGCTCGTTGTAATGCTTCTCCTAGATAGATCTTGCGTGATCATAGGTAAATTTTTTGGAATACTACGTTCCCCAACATTATGTTATCACCATTATATCTATGTTCTAGATCCGATCTTGCAAGTTATACTCACCTATTACGTGTTATGATCTGCAAACCCCGGAGTGACAGAAGTCGGGATACTTTTCGGTGATGGCCGTAATTTGAGGAGTTCATGTATTCACTATGTGTTAATGCTTTGTTCCGGTTCTCTATTAAAAGGAGGCCTTAATATCCATTAGTTTCCAATAGGACCCCGCTGCCGCGGGAGGGTAGGACAAAAGATGGCATGCAAGTTCTTTCCATAAACACGTATGACAATTTACGGAATACATGCCTACATTATATTTATGAACTAGAGCTAGTGCCGTATCGCCCTAGGTTATGACTGTTATATGGTGAATATCATGCAACGAACTCACCGATCCAATGCCTATGAATTTCTCTCATATTGTTTCTGCTAAGTTACTACTGCTATTGTTACTATTACACTTGCTACAAAATCATTGCCATCACTGCTACTGTTACTATTGTTGTTGCTACTGCTATCAAAATTATCGTACTACTTTGCTACTGATCACTTTGTTGCAGATAATTAATCTCCAGGTGTGGTTGAATTGACAACTCAGCTGCTAATACTTGCAATATTTTTTGGCTCCCCTTGTGTCGAATTAATAAATTTTGGTTGAATACTCTACCCTCGAAAACTGTTGCAATCCCCTATACTTGTGGGTTATCAAGACCTTTTTCTGGCACCGTTGCCGGGGAGCATAGCTTTATTTGTTGAGTCACTTGGGATTATTATCAAATTATCACCATGAAGAATCTGAAGGATGCTAAGACTAAGTTTTTCCCCTCTAAGACGAGGGGAGGTAAGGAACTGCCATCTAGCTTTGCACTTGATTCACCTTCTGTTATAAGTAGACTTGCAACACCACCAGATGCTATTAATCCTGAGATGTCGCCGGTTATTGATTATGCTACTTCTGCTATGAATGATACTCATGATGATGCTAGTACCTTGCTTGATAATAATGTGCCAGTAGGTGAATTTCTTGATGAACAACTTGCTCGAACTAAAGCTTTTGAGAATCTTGAAACTGATGAAGAGCTTGAAACTGAAAATCTTGAAACACCTATTAGACCTAGTTCTCCTAGATATGAATTCCCTAAGATGCTGGAAGGTTATGTTATGGATGAGGAGACAACTAGAGACTTTCTTGCTGCAATGATAGGGATGATCTTAAGAAATTATTATGCATAATGAAAGAATTTTTTTTTAATGCTAGAATTAAATGTGATCCTAAGTTTGCTACTTCACCTATCTTTGTTGATGATCAGGACTATGAATTCTCTGTCTACCCAGAGTTAATTACTTTGGTTGAATCTGATCCTTTCCATGGTTATGAAACTGAAATTGTTGTGGCACATCTTACTAAGTTGAATGACATAGCCACCCTTTTTGCTGATGATGAGAAAATTCGATATTATAGTATTCTCAAATTATTTCCGTTCTCATTAAAGGGTGATGCTAAGACTTGGTATAATACTCTTGCTCCTAGTTGTGTGCGTAACTTCTCTGAAAAATATTTTCCAGCTCATAAGAAAAAAGCTACCTTACAGAAAATATTGAACTTTCTGCAAATTGAAGAAGAGAGTCTCCACAAGCTTGGGGAGGGTTCTCCAATTGCTTAATGCTTTTCCTGATCATCCTCTTAAGAAAAATGAAATACTTGATATCTTCTATAATGGACTAACTGATGCTTCTAGGGATTTCCTAGATAGTTGTGCTGGTTGTGTTTTCAGGGAACAAACTGTTGAACAAGCTGAAGAACTATTGAATAACATATTGAAAAATATGATTGGAGTCTTCCTGAACCACCGCTTAAACCTACTCCGAAGAAGAGGGGTGTCTTATATCTTAGTCTTGAAGATATGCAAGAGCCAAAGAAATCTATGAAGGAAAAAGGTATTAAAGCTGAGGATGTCAAAAATTTACCACCTAGTGAAGAAATACATGGGCTTGAAACACCACCACCTAAGGTGGTAGAGGTAAATTCTTTAATGAAATTCAATGACAATGACAATCCTTATAATATTCATCCTAGTCAATGCCTTTATGAGTTTGGTAATTACATTAGAAAGCAAGATCACTTCAATGCAAATGTTATGAAACAACTGAAATACAATTCTGATATGATTTCTAGCTTGAGTGACTTGTTATTTAGAATTACCAATGATGTTAGAGGTGTAGGAAAACATGCCTCTATGGTTCAAACTCAACTAGAACAAGTTGCTAAATCTCAAAGAGAGTTGCTTGATGAAATGAACAATAATATCAATGATCATGCTGTTAGAGTAATGACTAGAGGAGGTAGAATGACTCAGGAACCACTTTACCCTGAGGGACACCCAAAAAAATTAAAGAAGACTCTCAAAGAGTTAACACCGATGCACCTAGTCCATCTAAAAAGAAAAAAGAAGAATAAACATGATAGGACTTTGCATGCCTCTAGTGAACTTGAAATAGAAAAACCTCCTGATAATGATAATGATAATGATAATGATATTTCTATTTCTGATGCTGAAACTCAATCTGGTAATGAACACTCACCTTCTGATAATCAAAAAGATAATGATGAGGTTCATGAAGACACTCAAACAAATAACAAAGAACCAGACAATGATGTTGAAATAGAACCAGTTGTTGATCTTGATAACCCACAACCCAAGAATAAAATATATGATAAAAGAGACTTTGTTGCTAGAAAACATGGTAAGGAAAGAGAACCATGGGTTCAAAAACCTATGCCCTTTCCACCTAAATCAACTAAGAAGAAGGATGATGAAGAATTGAAACGCTTTGTTGAAATGATTTGGCCAGTCTTTTTGCGTACCCGCTTGACTGATATCTTAAAAATTGCCCCTTATGCAAAGTACATGAAAAACATCATCACCAACAAGAGAAAAATACCGGAAGCTGAAATCTCCACCATGCTTGCTAATTATTCTTTTAAGGATGGAGTACCTAAAAAATTTGGAGATCCGGGAATACCAACTATACCTTGCTCCATCAAAAGAAATTATGTGAAAACTGCTTTATGTGATTTAGGAGCTGGTGTTAGTGTTATGCCTTTCTCTTTTATATAAAAGACTTGATTTGAATAAACTCACACCTACCAAAATATCTTTGCAAATGGCTGACAAATCAACTTTCGTACCTATCGGGATTTGTGAGGATGTGCCCGTTGTTGTTGCAAACGTTACTATCTTAACTGACTTTGTGATACTTGAGATGCCCGAGGACGACAACATGTCGATTATCCTTCGTAGACCCTTTCTGAATACTGCAGGGGCAGTTATTGATTGCAATAAAAGCAAGGTCACTTTTCATATCAATGGTAATGAGCATATGGTGCACTTTCGGAAGAAACAATTCCAAGTGAATGGTATTAATGTTATTGAAAAATCTCCGACAATCACTATTGGAAGTTTTCAACTACCTCTACCTACTGCCAAAAACAAATATGAAATGCTTATTGTTGGGGACATTCATATCCCCGTTGAGGTAACTTAGTGTTTTACGAAAGTTCTTCGGTTTCATGCTAATCGAAAGTGTTTTTTAGTAAGACTTGATCAACCTTATTAATGGATCATTTTTGAGAGATATGAAGTTGATGAATTTAATGAGCACTACCTCTATCTTTACCTTTTGTTTTCTGTTTTTCTAAGTTAAATAAAATAAAATGCCACGTTCTTTCTGTTTTTGAATTTCTCGTGCAATAAAAAAATGACCCAAAAATAAAAGTTCTCAGAATGCTCTGAAAATTTAATACGATTTTTTCTGAATATTTCTGAAATTTTGATGCAAATAACATTAGAGGAGGGTGCACCATGTGGGCACAACCCACCTGGGTGCGCCCTGGTGGGTTGTGGTCCCCGCGTGGGCCCCCTCACTTATCTCTTTAGCCCATGTCATCACCTACCTCCAAAAAAATTCACCATTGCTCTCTATCTCTCTCTCGTATTCTTGCTCTCAAACTCGCAGATTTCGATCTCTTTGCTCAAAGCTCCGTTTCTGAAAACTTTTGGGGGGATTGCTACTTGTTATGTGACTCCTCCATTGGTCCAATTAGTTTTTGCTTTAGTGGTTTATATTTTTAATAATTAGTTACTCTTGGTGCTGCTGTAGATGAGCTTGCATGGTGAATTCTTAGAGTTCTAAGTAGTTTGAATGCTTGATATGGCCTCTATGCATCCCTATGAGTAGTAGCTATCAATCTTGTGAAGTTTTGTTGAGAAAATTTTGTGCACTAAATTTTTTAGAATTTTGTTCATATGAAAAAGATGAGTTTCTTTAGGAAGTATGCTTCCAAGAAGAACTCCAAGGGAGTTATTGGGGAGTCATCAGACAATGATCTCCGCACCCGGAGAATGGCAGAGGTACGGCCATGCGAATGGCCGCATAACCCATTCATGGATGGAGTCGGAATCCGTCAAGAGTTTGCACAATATGCTGCTAATGCCGGCCTCACCGACTTCATCGCAGCTGAATGTGAACAGTATCATCTCCTCACAAATATCTTTGTGCAAAGTTTTCATTTCTTGGGTAGGAGTAATCCTCCTGAGGTGTAGTTTAATTTATATGCTGAAATCCATCATATACCACTCACTGAATTTTGTGACATATGCTTGATCCCTTCTGACGGTGATTTAGTAGAGCCTAGGCCCGCAGAGTTTGATGGTTTTTACCGCACTCTGACAGTGGGGGATGAGAGAGGGGTGTCAGGTGTCACCGCTACTAGCTTGCATTTTCCTTTTGTTCATTATTTTGCTCTATTCATTGCGAAGTGTTTGCTTGCTAGAGAGAAGGTAGGTACACTCAATGCCCCAGACTTCGCTGTCTTACGCCATGCACTTTACAGCGAT
Organism: Triticum aestivum; assembly: GCF_018294505.1. Lineage (NCBI taxonomy): Eukaryota > Viridiplantae > Streptophyta > Magnoliopsida > Poales > Poaceae > Triticum > Triticum aestivum. Next base: position 151,917,061 of record NC_057814.1, read on the forward strand.
AACACTTATAGCTTGGGAGCTATTGTGGCACGTCTCCTCCACATTAACAGGTCCAAGGTTAAAACTCATGGAGGTATTTATGCTACTCGCTTAGTGAGTCACTTTAACGTTCAGATATGCCAGCATGCTTATCCCTTGCCCAAGGTTTACCTAGATCGCCAGGCTATGGCACATCACCACTTTATTGATAGCGAGAACACCACTATGGATGTTCCTTATAACTTGGTCTTTAGTGAGATTACCCGTGATGTTATTCCATTGCCTGCATCTGCTTTGTTTGATCCTATTGCCAGGGGCGGATACAAGATCATGCCTGAGGACATTGTCGCCTACCAGAACAACCTGGCTGCGGCAGAGGAGGAGCCTCAGGAGTGGGACCCTCGGGTGCCCACTCCCCAGCACTTCAACGTGGGACCTGATGGCTTGTTCGAGTGGTGATTACCAAGTTAGGCCAAAAGCCTAAGCTTGGGGGTATGTATTTCCACCGACATTACATTCATGTTCACACATTTCATTCCAATTGTCGGTGTCCATAGTTTTTCATTGTACCATCCATGTTAGATTTATTTTCTCGCTTTCTTCTTGTGTGTTTGAAAAACTTTGAGAAAACCGAAAAAATGTTGCTTCACTAAAAAAAGACACATCCGTGACATTTTGGGCCGAACGAATTTTTTTCCTGTCATGCTTATGACACTTCTATGATGATAATTGTGACAAAACCCGGTATCATCATAGATGTGGTGGGCTCCTACTTCTATGACAAAAAAATCATGACAGAAAATGGGCATTTCGTCCTGGGCGGGCCGGAGACGCAGCTGCATGACATTCTTTGGGCCGTCCATGATGGAAAAACCCGTGGTAGAAGCGAGGGCGAGGAAAATATCGGGGAGTTCTCGGTTACGATGGGTGGTCGGGGGCCAAGCGATGCACGTTTCTCTTGTACACGTACGCGCGTGGGTGCGTGGCGTTGGGCTCTAACTGAACCCGAGCGATTGCACTAGCTACGTTACTGAACCCGAGCGATCGATCCCTTGTTGTTAACTAAACCCGAGTGATTCCTTCCCTACTACTGCTAACTGAAGCCGATCGAACCCATGCTGCCTCCTTCCCTTGATGAACAGTGAGCGTTGTTGGGGGGTTTGGATGAAGAGTTCCCGGTGGGGGGTTGGATGAACAGGACCCCGTGGTAGTAGAGGCCGTTGCCGCTGGATGAACAGGACCCCGATCGATCGAGCCGGTTGGGGGTGGATGAACAGGACCCCGTGGAGGGCTGGATGAACAGGACCCCGTGGAGGGCTGGTTGAACAGTACCCGGTGGAGGGCTCGATGAACAGTAGCCCATGGAGGGGTGGTTGAATAGGACCTGGTGGAGAGGGCTGGTTGAACAGTAGCCGGTGGAGGAGCGGTGGAGGTTGGATGAACAGGAGCCCGTGGATGAATAGTCGCAGGTGGAGGCTGGAGGAGGTCGACGGTGGATGAACAGTAGCCCGTGGAGGCTGGAGGAGGTCGGCGGTGGAGATGAACAGTATCCCGTGGAGTCCCATTTTGCGGTAGACCACACCCCTCCCGATGAACATGACCCCCATTTCGACCGTAGCGCTCCAACACAAGTCTGTTTCCTCCGTTTTGTGGTACGCCACCCCCTCCCGATCAACAGGACCCCGTTTCGACCGTAGGAGGTCCAAGAGAAGTCTGTTTCCTCTGTTTTGCGGTACACCAAACCCCTCCCGATGAACAGGATCCCGTTTCGACCGTGGCCGGTCGAACACTAGGCTGTTTCCTCCGTTCTGCGGTACGCCAGGCCTCGTTTTCGATCGGCTGTTCCGTCCAAGCCGGTTGGCTCCCGATGAACACGAGGTATTCCGTTGCCTCCCGATGAACACGACGCATTCCGTTGCCTCCCCATGAACACGACGACGACACAGTTTCTCCGTTCTGACCCAGCCATGTACACGAGCCCTGGCCGTACGTATGCGCGAGTAGGCGTTCGAGACCCCGCCCGTATGTACGTACGTGGCCATAGTTTTTGGCGTGTGGCTGTATGTACGTGTACAGGGTTTAGACGGGACATCCTGAACTGCTTCGGGGGCTCTACTATGACATGTGCCGCTACTTACTCGGCCATGGTTCATACTTGCAGAGAGACCGATCGACCAATATGTACGTACATGTTCCGACAAGACAGACAACGGTACGTACGATTCGACCGGGTGGGTCCCAGCTATCAGGGAGGATAAGGACGCACTTCCTTGCGTGCGAAGATATAGCTGCTGGGTCCCAGCTGTTAGGGGGGGATATTTTTTTGCCCGTAATAAGGACGCACTTCCTTGCGTGCAAAGATTTAGCTGGTGGGTCCCAACAGTCAGGGGGAGAAAACATTATTTTTCAGGGTAAAACGGATGCAGTTGCATGCATGCGTCCATGGGCGTGGTGCGTCCCTACTTCCGATGACTCTCATTTGTTGACGACGTTGACCACACCGTGCCGAGCGCACCAAGGCCTATGGACAACGGTGAGGCCCCAAACTGGAATGACCCGGAGATGGGGAAGACGCGACAGTGGGATCGCAGATGGAGAGGAGTGGGAAACTTGACTGGTTCGGGTGCGCAGCAACACTGCCGCCCATGGGAGACAGGAGCAAGAACAGAGGTTGAAGAAGGAACACGGCTGTTGGATTAACATCCAACGGTCCAGCTGCTAGAATCATTTGTTGATTAAGTTGACAAAGCCCTGCATACACGTCTGCTTAGTAGGCCCACAAGTCAGCCACCAAATCTGCCGGGTCCCAGCTGTCATTGGGAGGAATAGTTTTTTCGCATAACAAGCAGGCACTTCCTTCCATGCAAAGATACAGCCGGTGGTTCCCAGCTGTCAGGGGGAGGAAACAGCTTAATAAGGAGGAACTTTCCTTGCGTGCGACCATGGACCTCGTGGATCCCAACCGTCAGGCTCTCCACGTACGGTCCTCTTCCGATGACTCTCATTTGTTGACCACGCCGCGCCGAGCGCAGTGAGGCGGTGGACGACGGCGAGGCCCCAGACTGGAACGACCTGGAGATGGGGAAGACGCGGCAGTGGAGTCGTAGACGGAGAGGAGTAGGAAACTTGACTGGTTCGGGTGCCGGGTGGGCCTACACTCGGCAGAGAATAACAGGAGGTGCGGAGTGGAGGGATGGCCTGGCCGTCAGCGGGGTAGCGTTTCACTGCGAGGCACGCAAAACAACGCCGCTGCATGCCGGAGGCTGGAGTAGGCGGTCCCGGCATGGCTGGGGGGAGAGGACGAGAGATTGAAGAAGAATGCCGACCGTTGGATGTAAATCCAACGCCTTGCTTAGGCTTCGACCTACTGGCCCACATGTCAGCCAGTCCATTTGTTTTTTTAGTCCATTTGGTGGGCTAGGTGAAACAATGATGTAGCATCTATGCAGCCCGTTTATATATATGGTAGAATTTAAAGGCCATTTGCATTTTCTCGAAATCCGCGAACTTGTTGGGCTGGGTGAAAATATCATGTTGGGCTGGACGGAGAAATGTTATGAAAACATAAACACATGACTGCACGTCTATTACTGCGTTGGTCAGTAAAATCTTTGCAAGCTTATGTACGCAATCACTAGGAGTTAACTTCCCAAGTTATATATAAACAATTATTATTATTATTTTGTAAGAACTTTCAATTTATGAAATAAAACATCATTTTAATTTGATGAGTTAATAGGATGTGGGGTATTATTATTTTTTAGGCTAGATGTGGGACAGTGGAATTGGTTCTAGGGAAAAGTACTGGGAGAAAACTCAGTTTACATTGAAAAAGAAAGTGGGAGAAAATTCAGATATAGGATTAATGAAAACGAAAAATAAAGGAAGTGGGAAGGTCTATAAAATGGTTGGATGAACGACATGTTTAACGGAACCTTATGTTGTTTCTATTATATATATATATGTGTGTGTGTGTGTGTGTGTGTGTGTGTAATAAAATAAGATGTAAATATAGGTTCAGTTTTGCATTCTTATAGAAAATATAGGTTCAGTTTTGCATTCTTATAGAAAAATAGAACTGAGCTGTGCGTCGTCTTGAAAAAACAAACATTACTTGGGCTGCTGATGTTATAGACAAGCTAGGTTGGGAGGCCCAGAGGCCGCTTGATACCTGCTGGATCCAAAAAATGTTGAAACATGTCGTGGGCTGCCCATGTGAAACAACAAAACCTAGGCCATGGACCTAGTGGGCCCGGGACTGTCAGCCTCTTGACGAACAGTTGTCTCCTGATTCCTCTTGTTTTACTGACCATGTTGGGAACGATAGACGGCGGCGCCGCAGCGAGACGACCAAGGCGGAGGACGACGTCGAGACCTCAGACCGAACGAACCGGAGCGGGGGAAGACGCAGGCGGAGGGGAGTACGAGGGTTGGCTTGTTCGGGTGCAGGGTAGGCCGGTGGAGCTACCGCCGCCGGACAATGCGTGGGAGTAGAGGGATGGCCTGGCCAACGCCATAGGCTATGATGGCCAGCCGCTGTATAGGAAGAGGACGAAAGATTGAACAAAATAAAGAAATACAAATGGATGGGTGGTTGGTCCCATATGTCTGTGTACGAGACCTGCTGGGTCCACCTGAGAAGGGGAATATGTTGGGAGGAAGGAGATTCAAAGCACGACAGCCGAGTGAACTAGTTTTTTTAAACGGATGAGTGAACTAGTTACATACATAAGCAAATAGCCACTAAAAAAAGCAAACAGGTTAATGGGTTCTTAGAAGAAATATTTTGGACAAAACTGATAATTACGACACATAGGCTAATGCATGAAACACTCAGATGATAAAGGTGCTTATAAACAGATAAAGTACAACATCTAGACCTTCCTGGCACACTTGATCATGACGCTGCGGCTGTCCATGTACTCGTCGGTTACGGGAAGCAGACACGCCCTCATGTCCAAGATCCGCCTGTACATGTCGTAGCATGCGTATGCGTCCTTGGCCATGTAGGTTATGTAGGCTAGATTCAGAGGTACCTCCCACGTGTTTAGGTCCTTGGTATCGTTGTCTTCTTTCATGTTGGCGTAGCAGGGGTCGATGATGGTCTCGGCAAGGTCAACCACTTAGTCCTTATCCTGCCCGTTGCTGATGATCTTGTAATGCTTCTGGATGTCGACAAGCTTGTTGCACCAGATGGCCGAATCATCGCGTTCTTCCTTCTCTCCACCTTAGCGAAGGTGCAGTCGGTGCTGCCGATGAAACGGGCGAATGCTCCAGAACCTCTGATGGCCCTACAGCAGTGGTAGACGAGAACCTCGTCCCGCACGCATACCTGGGCGACCGTGATCCACTGGTCCCTGTCAGGAGACGAATGCATGGGCACAAGGTCTAGTCCTGCGACCATGTGCTTTCTCGTCCTGTAAGTACTGCTTGAACTTAACGAGGTAGAGCTTCACCGAGTCCGGATCGTTGGTGTACATCACATTCAACTTGGTGCAGCCATGGGACTTAATGGTGAACTCAAAGGTGAACTCCTTGCTGAAGTCCATATCCAGCAGGCTCACCCCTCGGATTGCCATTGGAGTCTCTTCAAGTGAACGAGCGGATAGGCGGCGGCAGCAGTCCGTTTTTCAGCTCTTGGGGAACTGGATTCAACAGTAAACTAAGTGTGTACACGCGACAACAATTACTACCCTCCCTCGCCCGCTACACGCCCGGCAGAACATGCACCCTCGGCGCATTCAAACGCCTCCATTAAGAAACCTATTCCGGCCACACGTCGGTTCACGAGCGGGTCTGTATTGGTATTGTAATAACAAGTGTTAGTGGTCACTTTACTTAAATTTAATTAGCTTTACTAGAAATTTATTCTTAAAACAAGCAATGCATTGGCTTGTTCTATCAGTGCCACAGGATCAACATGCACAACAATTAGAATTATTATTCTCAGGACACACACAATTAGCACATTTGTCGCACTTTCACATAGATAATATTACCAAGTTTGAACTGTTTGTTATGGTTGTTGTCCTCTGCATCATCATGCCGTGTTTCCCAGCTTGCAAGATTCAGAACCAACAAATAAGATTCAAATAATAAGTACATCAAAGATGCCCACACATCTCATTGATTCCCAGCTTGCGAGATTCAGAACCAACAAAAAAGATTCAAACAATAAGTACAATAAAGATGCCTACACATCTCATTGATTCCCAGCTTGCAAGATTCAGAACCAACCCATTAGAGCGTTTTGAAAAACTGAATATCGGGATTAAATCCATCTTGGCTAGCCGTGTCATACAACCCAAGAACTTGGCAAATGCTCTTGACCATCACAACATCTGTAATTGAGTATTCATGTTTGCACAGATAAGAAAGAACATGATTACTATAATAGTGGCACTAGTTGAAGCAAAATTTATTTCCAAAACGAGAAAAGATTGCGATAGAATAGCTTTATTTAAAAAAATAGAACATTAGCACAGTATGACAAAGCACAATCATGTTGATAAAGGACAATACTGACCGGTGTGAGGGGCCCTATGCCGCCACGACTCGATGTGGTGAACCTGCAAATCCACTCGGATGAGGCCAGCCTGGAGTTCCATGATTCAATTCATGCACCTTTTTCTGTAGTTCACCTGAAATGAAGCAAAGATTGCATCATTCAGCTAGCAAGAAGTACTTGGTCTCGTGAGCTGGCACGTTCTTCTTTAGTAGTTGCACTAAAATTCAGCAACATTAAGGTTGGCTGTCTTGCTCATGTAAGGTGCAACTATAATTTTCTTATCCTTTTGTGCAGTTCCTCTAAAATAAAGTGCCATTGTGGTGACACTGAGGGCTCATCTTGCAAAAGCTAATAAAATGTTGCAGGAGATTACCAGCAGAATTTGATGGAGATTTTGGAAACTCCAATCACCATTTTGTGCAGTTCCACCAACATTGAGAGATGCTGCCCACGTGACATTTTAGTTGAACTGCACAAGATACTCATTCCAAAAAAAGTGTTTCGTGCACTTCACCAAAAGGTCACAATAGCAACAAGGTGAAATGGATATCCTGATCTGCACACAAAAAGATAGAAAGTAAATAGTTGCTGGTCAATAAGAATATACAAAACATACACGAAAGGAAAAGAAGCATCTTAATTATGTTCATGGCAACCACGCAAGGACAGTAGAAATTTTAAAACATCAGAAATGCTTCATGTTACCGGAAGCATTACGATCAACTATGACATTCGTCAAATATGGGATTACTTTAATGGTGGCATTGCTTGTTTACCAGATACCGTAAATCAACAGCAGCTAAAGAGTTGGTTTAAGGGCATGGGACCGTGGGGACACCAGGTCAATCAGCAGCGTAAAGAAGCAACTTACTTATCATACTGGGGAAAACAGTAGGAGTACCATTTGTAACACAGTTTAATTGCATCATATCACTAGAGGCATTAGATTAACAATAACACTGGTTAGACATGTCCTTAAGGTAATGGTGTGATCGCTTCATTTTACATGCACACTTACATTAACAACAACAAAAGGTTGGTATAAGGACATGCGACAGTGGACGCATCAGCACAATGTACCTACAAGGAGGCATAAAGTGGTGATGCCGAGCTTGTTCATGCTCTGTGAGGGTAGCAAATCTAATCCTCGAGACCTTTTACTATGTGAGGGCAGCAAATCTAATCCTGGACATACTCTGTTGACTTGTCCACCAGCCGCCACTTTCTATCCTTTTTTCAACCAGTAATAGATTTGTTCCTTATCCAGTTTGTACTGAGTTTTCCCATTATTTCCCTTTTCAACCAACAGACCAGTTGGGTATCCGGTCTCTACTACTTTCCCCCTATTATTTCCTCTTTGAATCAAGTCCTGGATTCATGCTACAACTTCCCCCCCTTCTTCGTTGTTTGAACCAAGTCCTAGATTCGAATGCATGAAGTAGCTTTACCTCTAATAATACTAAAAATTTAGGTGGATTTGGAAGAGCCGATGGAAGTATAAAAAGATGCACATGCAAACACGTCGGGAGATGGGGTAGTAGAGCAAGGCCGCTTTCGAAGAACTTGTACCTGAGGGTCGTCGAGATGTCGGCGGCGGCAGGTCCGATCTGCGCACAATACGTCAGGGAGGAAGAAGGGTCGGAGGACCTCCCGAGCCAGCGCTATGTCGGAGAGAACGGCACGGGCAGAGGATCGGGCCCTGCCAGCAGCTGTGGGTTTCCTCCCTCGCCGGCGATGACCGCGTGAACGATGCACCTTTTAATCCTCTACACACACCGGCCGAAGGGATCCAGCCGAATCTGTGACCAGCGGTGAGTAGAGAGAAAATGTCACTACTGCTGTCTTGTTTAGATCTGGAGAGGATGAGAGAACGAAGAGAGCAACACTAGTAAAGCAAGCGATCAGGCCCCTGCGTACATATATAGTGGAGTGATTATCTTTTTCTCTCCACAACAAGCGTTTCAATTTGTGTACATGGCATTAAAGAAAAGAAACTCTCTATTTAAGGTGACTAACTGTATGACTCCTACTTACTACTAGTAGTAGTATTGTTCACTTGTGCTCCCCGGCCCTCCATTCATTGAACAACCCCACGGGTGAATAAACATACAGTACTAGTATTTATATAGAATGAACAAGCTCGAACTATTTTCGCATAGTTAAAAGTTGAGGGCGGGGCTTTTCGCGGGTAGTACGCGCGACAGTTTTCGCGTAGGCGGTTTGACAAAGAGGCGAGGAGGGTGAGGGAGTAGCGGATTCAACTTAGTTACTGCTGGAAAGGTCGGGCTGTGCGATTTGACGGCACGTTACTACTGGAAAGACTTGTGATATGACTACTCACTATGGTCATGAATTACTGGCGGTACGACCGGGGTGATGCCCCCCTTCCGTTCTGCATTCTAATCTGGTGCATGACACGTCGACCCAGATGCTAGCTCTCCCACATGTCGGCGAAGTACATAGTAAGAAGGAGCAAAGAATCATGTGGTATATACTAGTACTACTCCTCACGTCGGAGGAGTGCGAACCACGCAGCCCAGTGAACCGGCAGTGCGAACCACGATAGCCCAGTGAACTAGCAGTAGAAAACAATGTGGTGATATGGCCATAAAAACAATATGCTATGGTCCAGACTGTAGCATGTACAGTACTACTCTTTGTTTGGATCCCTGAGTTAGAGCTAGTTTGGGTTGAAATAGCCTCAAATTATCCAAACAGGAGGGGTTAGTTTGAGCTAGTTTTCTCTAACCCAGCTAAAAAAACTAGCCTGGTGGAGAGGTTCTAATTGGGTTAGTTCTCCTCGGGCCCACTAAAAGAGAACTAAAGAAAAAACCCCTACCCGCACCAGATCGCTCCCTCCGCCCCCACCCTCGCACGACTCCTCTCTGTTCCCCATCGGGCCGCCCACCCAAGCGCCGCTCCACCGCTTGCCTTCTCTCTCCTCCGGCCGCCCTCTCCCTCCGTCCTTCGAAGCTCACCCCGCCCCCCTTCACCGGTCGTTTTTCTCCCTCTGTCGTGCGCGGCGGCGGCGCATCTACCAGGGATGTCGCGAGTGGGGGGAGTTTGTTTGTTCCTTCTCTGTCTCACAGCCATATCATTGATCTTGCTCGCTCTAGCGCTAATTCTGATTTGGAAAAGTAGATCCTGATTAAACTTGGTATAGATTTGTGGTGCACGCATGGAATTGTTTGATGCTGCTTGAGGAGGTAATAAATCTTTCTAGAGGCCCAAAGATTCAGTTCACCTTTCTAGGTATTTCAGTTCCAGGCTTGCATTATTTCTAGAGGCCCAAAGATTCAGTTCACCTTTCAAGGTATTTCAGTTTCGGGCTTGCATTATTTCTAGAGGCCCAAAGATTCAATTCACCTTTCTAGGTATTTAAGTTTCAGGCTTGCATTATTTCTAGTGGCCCAAAGATTCAGTTCACCTTTCTAGGTATTTCAGTTTCAGGCTTGCATTATTTCTAGAGGCCCAAAGATTCAGTTCACCTTTCTAGGTATTTCAGTTTCAGGCTTGCATTATTTCTAGAGGCCCAAAGATTCAGTTCACCTTTCTAGGTATTTCAGTTTCAGGCTTGCATTATTTCTAGAGGCCCAAAGATTCCGTTTGCAGTCGTCGACATGCGGCCCTGCTACCCATGCCGGTGTCGACCTCAACTCGCAAGCGCCAGCGTCGGAGGGGTTCCCGGGGCTTGTGCTCTACAGAGCCTTCCTCCAGAGCGACGATGACGAGCTCCTCCCTGGGTGCATGAGGGGTGAGGGGCTCCGGGCTCCTTCCCTATCGTGAATGACTTCCGTGATGAGTTAGCTCATGCTTTGTTTCATGGGGTGTATTTTTTTTGTGAAGCTTGATTGATGACTTGTATGTTTAAGTGGGATATCTCATTTGTATGGACAAAGTAAAATTTATCATGTTTTGCATGCTTGATTTGTAAAGATGGTTCGTTTATGACAATTGTGAGAGGGAGGAGGCCACGCAAGAGCCGGCTACACCAAATCCGGCAGCAAATAGGGTCCAAAGTAGTCAAATGATTGAGAAAGAGCATTTATTGTCAATCTAACCCTGCCATCCATACACCTCTTTGGCTTAGAATTAGTTCAGGGTTAGTTCAGGTTTAGAATCTAACTCTAACCTCTAACTGAGTTAGAGTTCTCCTCATCTCGGTTCATCGCCATCATACTTTCCCCATTCCCGTGTTTTCAGTATCCTGCGAATCAAAGAGGCCCTTAGACTGGTTTAGGTCCGGTCGTTTTTTATAAACGTGTTATGTCCAAAATTTAATGAACGTGCTCTGGTTTCTACGAAATTAATCCGGTTTCATGTAGTAATTCATTTATTTATTTATTCTTCTGCGAGGGGTTTGCATGTAATTCGTGAGGTCTGGAATATAAAATACCCCGGCATATGCTCCGAGTCATGCATGCACTATGTGAAGGAAATATGCCCTAGAGGCAATAATAAAGTTATTATTTATTTCCTTATATCATGATAAATGTTTATTATTCATGCTAGAATTGTATTAACCGGAAACATAATACATGTGTGAATACATAGACAAACAGAGTGTCACTAGTATGCCTCTACTTGACTAGCTCGTTAATCAAAGATGGTTATGTTTCCTAGCCATAGACATGAGTTGTCATTTGATTAACGGGATCACCTCATTAGGAGAATGACGTGATTGACATGACCCATTCCGTTAGCTTAGCACCCGATCGTTTAGTATGTTGCTATTGGTTTCTTCATGACTTATACATGTTCCTATGACTATGAGATTATGCAACTCCCGTTTACCGGAGGAACACTTTGTGTGCTACCAAACGTCACAACGTAAATGGGTGATTATAAAGGTGCTCTACAGGTGTCTCCAAAGGTACTTGTTGGGTTGGCGTATTTCGAGATTAGGATTTGTCACTGCGATTGTCGGAGAGGTATCTCTGGGCCCACTCGGTAATGCACATCACTATAAGCCTTGCAAGCATTGTGACTAATGAGTTAGTTGCGAGATGATGTATTACGGAACGAGTAAAGAGACTTGCCGGTAACGATATTGAACTAGGTATCGAGATACCGACGATCGAATCTCGGGCAAGTAACATACCGATGACAAAGGGAACAACGTATGTTGTTATGCGGTCTGACCGATAAAGATCTTCATAGAATATGTGGGAGCCAATATGGGCATCCAGGTCCCGCTATTGGTTATTGACCGGAGAGATGTCTCGGTCATGTCTACATAGTTCTTGAACCCGTAAGGTCCGCACGCTTAACGTTATGATGACAGTTTTATTGAGTTTTGATGTACCGAAGAAGTTCGGAGTCCTAGATGAGATCGGGGACATGACGAGGAGTCTTGAAATGGCCGAGACGTAAAGATAGATATATTGGACGACTATATTCTGACTTCGGAAAGGTTCCGAGTGATTCGGGTATTTTTCGTAGTACCGCAGAGTTACGGGAATTCGTATTGGGCCTTTATGGGCCATACGGGAAAGGAGAGAAAGACCCCAAAGGGTGGCTGCACCCCTCCCCATGGGCTAGTCCGAATTGGACTAGGGAGGGGGGGCACCCCCTTCCTTCTTTCTCCTTCCCCCTTCCCTTCTCCTACTCCCACAAGGAAAGGAGGAGTTCTACTCCCGGTGGGAGTAGGACTCCCCCCTTTGGCGCGCCTCTGCCCTTGGCCGACTGCCTCCCCCTTGCTCCTTTATATACAGGGGCAGGGGGCACCCCAGAGACACAGCAATTGATCTATTGATCTCTTAGCCGTGTGCGGTGCCCCCCTCCACCAAATTACACCTCGATAATACCGTTGCGGAGATTAGGCGAAGCCCTGCGTCGGTGGAACATCATCATCGTCACCACGCCGTCGTGCTGACGAAACTCTCCCTCAACACTCGGCTGGATCGGAGTTCGAGGGACGTCATCGAGCTGAACGTGTGCAGAACTCGGAGGTGCCGTGCGTTCGGTACTTGATCGGTCGGATCGTGAAGACGTACGACTACATCAACCGCGTTGTGATAACGCTTCCGCTGTCGGTCTACGAGGGTACGTGGACAACACTCTCCCCTCTCGTTGCTATGCATCACCATGATCTTGCGTGTGCGTAGGAATTTTTTTGAAATTACTACGTTCCCCAACAGTGGCATCCGAGCCTGGTTTTATGCGTTGATGCTATGCACGAGTAGAACACAAGTGAGTTGTGGGCGATATAAGTCATACTGCTTACCAGCATGTCATACTTTGGTTCAGCGGTATTGTGAGATGAAGCGGCCCGGACCGACATAACGCGTACGCTTACGCGAGACTGGTTTCACCGTTCAGAGCACTCGTTGCTTAAAGGTGACTGGCGGGTGTCTGTCTCTCTCACTTTAGTTGAACCGAGTGTGGCTACGCCCGGTCCTTGCGAAGGTTAAAACAGCACCAACTTGACAAACTATCGTTGTGGTTTTGATGCGTAGGTAAGAACGGTTCTTGCTAAGCCCGTAGCAGCCACGTAAAACTTGCAACAACAAAGTAGAGGACGTCTAACTTGTTTTTGCAGGGCATGTTGTGATGTGATATGGTCAAGACATGATGTGATATAATTTGTTGTATGAGATGATCATGTTTTGTAACCGAGTTATCGGCAACTGGCAGGAGCCATATGGTTGTCGCTTTATTGTATGAGATGCAATCGCCATGTAATAGTTTTACTTTATCACTAAGCGGTAGCGATAGTCGTAAAAGCAATGAGTTGGCGAGGCGACAACGATACTACGATGGAGATCAAGGTGTCGCGCCGGTGATGATGGTGATCATGACGGTGCTTCGGAGATGGAGATCACGAACACGGTGCTTTGGAGATGGAGATCACGAACACGGTGCTTCGGAGATGGAGATCACGAACACGGTGTGCCGGTAACGATGGTGATCATAACGGTGCTTCGAAGATGGAGATCACAAGCACGGTGCTTTGGAGATGGAGATCACAAGCACAAGATGATGATGGCCATATCATATCACTTATATTGATTGCATGTGATGTTAATCCTTTATGCATCTTATCTTGCTTTGATTGACGGTAGCATTATAAGATGATCTCTCACTAAAATTTCAAGATAAAAGTGTTCTCCCTGAGTATGCACCGTTGCGAAAGTTCTTCGTGCTGAGACACCACGTGATGATCGGGTGTGATAGGCTCTACGTTCAAATACAACGGGTGCAAAACAGTTGCACACGCGGAATACTCAGGTTAAACTTGACGAGCCTAGCATAAGCAGATATGGCCTCGGAACACAGAGACCGAAAGGTCGAGCGTGAATCATATAGTAGATATGATCAACATAGTGATGTTCACCTTTGAAACTACTCCATCTCACGTGATGATCGGACATGGTTTAGTTGATTTGGATCACGTAATCACTTAGATGATTAGAGGGATATCTATCTAAGTGGGAGTTCTTAAGTAATATGATTAATTGAACTTAAATTTATCATGAACTTAGTCCTGATAGTATTTTTGCAAATTATGTTGTAGATCAATAGCTCGCGTTGTTGCTTCCCTGTATTTATTTTTGATATGTTCCTAGAGAAAATTATGTTCAAAGATGTTAGTAGCAAAGATGCGGATTGGATCCGTGATCTGAGGATTATCCTCATTGCTGCACAGAAGTATTATGTCCTTAATGCACCACTAGGTGACAGACCTATTGCAGGAGCAGATGCAGACGTTATGAACGTTTGCCTAGCTCAATATGATGACTACTTGACAGTTTAGTGCACCATGCTTAACGGCTTAGAATCGGGACTTCAAAGACGTTTTGAACGTCATGGACCATATGAGATGTTCCAGGAGTTGAAGTTAATATTTCAAGCAAATACCCGAGTTGAGAGATATGAAGTCTCCAACAAGTTCTATAGCTAAAAGATGGAGGAGAATCGCTCAACTAGTGAGCATGTGCTCAGATTGTCTGGGTACTACAATCGCTTGAATCAAGTGGGAGTTAATCTTCCAGATAAAATAGTGATTGACAGAATTCTCTAGTCACCATCACCAAGTTAGTAGAACTTCGTGATGAACTATAGTATGTAAGGGATGACGAAAGTAATTCCCGAGCTCTTCGCGATGCTTAAATCGACGAAGGTAGAAATCAAGAAAAAACATCAAGTGTTGATGGTTGACGAGACCACTAGTCTCAAGAAAAGGGCAGAGGGAAGAAGGGGAACTTCAAGAAGAACGGCTAGCAAGTTGCTGCTCAAGTGAAGAAGCCCAAATCTGGTCCTAAGCCTGAGACTAAGTGCTTCTACTGCAAAGGGACTGGTCACTAGAAGCGGAACTACCCCAAGTATTTGGTGGATAAGAAGGATGGCAAAGTGAACAAAGGTATATTGGATATACATGTTATTAATGTGTACTTTACTAGTGTTTATAGCAACCCCTCGGTATTTGATACTGGTTCAGTTGCTAAGAGTAGTAACTCGAAACGGGAGTTGCAGAATAAACAGAGACTAGTAAAAAGGCGAGGTGACGATGTGTGTTGGAAGTAGTTCCAAGATTGATATGATCATCATCGCACACTCCCTGTACTTTCGGGATTACTGTTGAAATTAAATAAGTGTTATTTGATGTTTGCGTTGAGCATGAATATGATTTGATCATGTTTATTGCAATACGGTTATTCATTTAAGTTAGAGAACAATTGTTGTTCTGTTTACATGAATAAAAACCTTCTATGGTCATACACACCAACGAAAATGGTTTGTTGGATCTCGATCGTAGTGATACACATATTCATAATATTGAAGCCAAAAGATGCAAAGTTAATAATGATAGTGCAACTTATTTGTGGCACTGCCGTTTAGGTCATATTGGTGTAAAGCGCATGAAGAAACTCCATACTGATGGGATTTTGGAATCACATGATTATGAATCACTTGATGCTTGCGAACCGTAAGATGACTGAAACGCCGTTCTCCGGAACTATGGAGAGAGCAACAGATTTGTTGGAAATCATACATACAGATGTATGTGGTCCGATGAATATTGAGGCTCGTAGCAGGTATCATTATTTTCTGACCTTCACAGATGATTTGAGCAGATAAGGGTATATCTACTTGATGAAACACAAGTCTGAAACATTTGGAAATTTCAAAGAATTTCAGAGTGAAGTGGAGAATCATCGTAACAAGAAAATAAAAATTTCTACGATATGATCGCAGAGGTAAAATATTTGAGTTACGAGTTTGGCCTTCAGTTAAAACAATGTGAAATAGTTTCACTACTCACGCCACCTGGAACACCACAGCATAATGGTGTGTCCGAACGTCATAACCGTACTTTATTGGATATAGTGCAATCTATGATGTCTCTTACCAATTTACCACTATCGTTTTGGGATTATGCATTAGAGACAGCTGCATTCACGTTAAATAGGGTACCATCTAAATCCGTTGAGACGACATCTTATGAACTGTGGTTTGGCAAGAAACCAAAGTTGTCGTTTCTTAAAGTTTGGGGTTGCAATGCTTATGTGAAAAAGTTTCATCCTGATAAGCTCAAACCCAAATCGGAGAAATGTGTCTTCATAGGATACCCAAAGGAGACAGTTGGGTACACCTTCTATCACAGATCCGAAGGCAAGACATTCGTTGCTTAGTATGGATCCTTTCTAGAGAAGGAGTTTCTCTCGAAAGAAGTGAGTGGGAGGAAAGTAGAACTTGATGAGGTAACTGTACCTGCTCCCTTATTGGAAAGTAGTTCATCACAGAAATCTGTTCCTATGACTTCTACACCAATTAGTGAGGAAGTTAATGATGATGATCATGTAACTTCAGATCAAGTTACTACCAAACCTCGTAGGTAAACCAGAGTAAGATCCGCACCAGAGTGGTACGGTAGTCCTGTTCTGGAGGTTATGTTACTAGACCATGACGAACCTACGAACTATGAAGAAGCGATGGTGAGCCCAGATTCCGCAAAATGGCTTGAGGCCATGAAATCTGAGATGAGATCCATATATGAGAACAAAGTATGGACTTTGATTGACTTGCCCAATAATCGGCGAGCCATTGAGATTAAATGGATCTTCAAGAGGAAGACAGACAGATATGGTAGTGTTACTATCTACAAAGCTAGAATTGTCGCAAAAAGGTTTTCGACAAGTTTAAGGTGTTGACTACGATGAGAGTTTCTCACTCGTATCTATGCTTAAGTCTGTCTGAATCATGTTAACAATTGCCGCATTTTATGAAATCTGGCAAATGGATAAACAAAACTGCATTCCTTAATGGATTTATTAAAGAAGTGTTGTATATGATGCAACCAGAAGGTTTTGTCAATCCTAAAGGTGCTAACAAAATATGCAAGCTCCAGCGATCCATCTATGGACTGGTGCAAGCATCTCGGAGTTGGAATATACACTTTGATAAGTTGATCAAAGGATATAGTGTTATACAGACTTGCGGTGAAGCCTCTATTTACAAGAAAGTGAGTGGGAGCACTACAGCATTTCTAATAAGTATATGTGAATGACATATTGTTGATCGGAAATAATGTAGAATTATTCTGCAAAGCATAAAGGAGTGTTTGAAAGGAGTTTTTCAAAAGAAAGACCTCGGTGAAGCTGCTTACATATTGAGCATCAAGATCTATAGAGATAGATCAAAATGGTTGATAAGTTTTTTCAGTGAGTACATACCTTAACAAGATTTTGAAGTAGTTCAAAATAGAACAGTCAAAGAAAGAGTTCTTGCCTGTGTTACAAGGTGTGAAATTGAGTAAGACTCAAAGCCCGACCACGGCAGAAGATAGAAAGAGAATGAAAGTCATTCCCTATGCCTTGGCCATAGGTTCTATAAAGTATGCCATGCTGTGTACCAGATCTATTGTAGACCCTACACTGATTTTGGCAAGGGAGTACAATAGTGATCTAGGAGTAGATCACTGGACAGCGGTCAAAATTATCCTTAGTGGAATAAGCATACGTTTCTCGATTATGGAAGTGACAAAAGGTTCGTCGTAAAGGGTTACGTCAATGCAAGTTTTGACACTAATCTAGATGACTCTAAGTCTCGGTCTAGTTACATATTGAAAGTGGGAGAAATTAGCTAGAGTAGCTCCGTGCAGAGCATTGTAGACATAGAAATTTGCAAAATACTTACGGATCTGAATGTGACAGACCCGTTGACTAAAATTATCTCACAATCAAAACATGATCACACCTTAGTACTCTTTGGGTGTTAATCACATAGCAATGTGAACTAGATTATTGACTCTAGTAAACCCTTTTGACTGTTGGTCACATAGAGATGTGAACTATGGGTGTTAATCACATGGTGATGTGAATTATTGATGTTAAATCACATGGCGATGTGAACTAGATTATTGACTCTAGTGCAAGTGGGAGAATGAAGGAAATATGCCCTAGAGGCAATAATAAAGTTATTATTTATTTCCTTATATCATGATAAATGTTTATTATTCATGCTAGAATTGTATTAACCGGAAACATAATACATGTGTGAATACATAGACAAACAGAGTGTCACTAGTATGCCTCTACTTGACTAGCTCGTTAATCAAAGATGGTTATCTTTCCTAGCCATAGACATGAGTTGTCATTTGATTAACGGGATCACCTCATTAGGAGAATGACGTGATTGACATGACCCATTCCGTTAGCTTAGCACCCGATCGTTTAGTATGTTGCTATTGCTTTCTTCATGACATATACATGTTCCTATGACTATGAGATTATGCAACTCCCGTTTACCGGAGGAACACTTTGTGTGCTACCAAACGTCACAACGTAAATGGGTGACTATAAAGGAGCTCTACAGTGTCTCCAAAGGTACTTGTTGGGTTGGCGTATTTCGAGATTAGGATTTGTCACTCCGATTGTCGGAGAGGTATCTCTGGGCCCACTCGGTAATGCACATCACTATAAGCCTTGCAAGCATTGTGACTAATGAGTTAGTTGCGGGATGATGTATTACAGAACGAGTAAAGAGACTTGCCGGTAACGAGATGGAACTAGGTATCGAGATACCGACGATCGAATCTCGGGCAAGTAACATACCGATGACAAAGGGAACAACGTATGTTGTTATGCGGTCTGACCGATAAAGATCTTCGTAGAATATGTGGGAGCCAATATGGGCATCCAGGTCCCGCTATTGGTTATTGGCCGGAGAGGTGTCTCGGTCATGTCTACATAGTTCTCGAACCCGTAGGGTCCGCACGCTTAACGTTACGATGACAGTTTTATTGAGTTTTGATGTACCTAAGGAGTTCGGAGTCCTGGATGAGATCGGGGACATGACGAGGAGTCTCGAAATGGCCGAGACGTAAAGATCGATCTATTGGACGACTATATTCGGACTTCGGAAAGGTTCCGAGTGATTCAGGTATTTTTCGTAGTACCGGAGAGTTACGGAATTCGTAGTGGGCCTTTATGGGCCATACGGGAAAGGAGAGAAAGACCCAAAAGGGTGGCCGCACCCCTCCCCATGGGCTAGTCCGAATTGGACTAGGGAGGGGGGGGCGCCCATTCCTTCTTTCTCCTTCCCCCTTCCCTTCTCCTACTCCCACAAGGAAAGGAGGAGTCCTACTCCCGGTGGGAGTAGGACTCCCCCCTTTGGCGCGCCTCTCCCCTTGGCCGCTGCCTCCCCCTTGCTCCTTTATATACATGGGCAGGGGGGCACCCCAGAGACACAACAATTGATCTATTGATTTCTTAGCCGTGTGCGGTGCCCCCCTCCACCAAATTACACATCGATAATATCGTTGCGGAGCTTAGGCGAAGCCCTGCGTCGGTGGAACATCATCATCGTCACCACGCCGTCGTGCTGACGAAACTCTCCCTCAACACTCGGCTGGATCGGAGTTCGAGGGACGTCATCGAGCTGAACGTGTGCAAAACTCGGAGGTGCCGTGCATTCGGTACTTGATCGGTCGGATCCTGAAGACGTACGACTACATCAACCGCGTTGTGATAACGCTTCCGCTGTCGGTCTATGAGGGTACGTGGACAACACTCTCCCCTCTCGTTGCTATGCATCACCATGTTCTTGCATGTGCGTAGGAATTTTTTTGAAATTACTACGTTCCCCAACACTATGACCCAGATGCTCTATGTCCCACATGTTGGCGAAAGGGAGCTTGTGTAAATAGCCTAGGAGGACATATAAGAGGATAAATGCGTGAAAAAATAAGTACGGCGAAGCGTTAGTTGCGGTTCGAAAAGGAGACCTAAAGTGATGACAAGTATAGGTCGCACGCACCCAACTAGTGGTACTAGACATACGACTACTTTTTCCCTAAAAAAAAGAGGTACGAGTGCTCAGTACTCCTATTCTATCAACACGAGTCCCATCTGACAACAGCGTCCGTGCTACAGCTAGCTCTTCTCCCTCGTTTCTCTCTTCTAATTCTAAACTCAGCAGACGCCCGGTGGGTGGGGTGGGGATTTGCCGATGGTCGGTTTGCTCAACTGCGGCCCCACCTCACAGTGAAAACGTTACGACTGGAAAAAATGCCATATACTCCCTCCGTTCCTAAATATAAGCCTTTTTAGATATATCAAATGGAATACAACATACAGATGTATGTAGACATATTTTAGAGTGTAGATTCACTCATTTTGCTCCGTATGTAGTCACTTGCTAGAATCTCTAGAAAGACTTATATTTGCGAACGGAGGGAGTACTATACTAATAAAACATTACGGGCACGAGGCGATGCAGTGCTGGTTACAGGAGGCAAGAAGAACATATGCATCCATCGACGACGTGCACCTCCTCGACTCAAGGTGCCGGCCCACCGAACGATGGCTAAGTAGCAGCGGCTTTCGTGGCCAGGTCGACGTGCTTCTGAACAATGGCGTCCAAAGATTCCAGCCGCTGGAAGAAGGCCAACGTCTTTCTGTCCTCGCTGGCCTTGTAGTGACCTATGTAGACGATTTCCTCGTAGACATGGATGTGCAGGTCGACGGTTTCTTGCATGGCGAGGCGCTGCGCGACGAGCGCGGCCTGTCATGACCGGTTTTTCAATAAAATAATTATTGAGAGACCAGTCCCTTTTACGGACCAGCGAGGAAGAATTCCTTCTCACTGGTAGACAATATCTTGGTCACAGAAGAAAAATACCAGGAGTACTAAATATAATACAAGGTTGAGCAGAGACTGCCCAACAATTTATTACATGCACGCCGCTAAAACAAGACGGCGGATAGGGTGGCAAACTACTAACTCACAATAATAACGGTGGTGGAAATATCATCGCGAAGCGAGTGATATGATTCCAGAAGATTACAACTCTTCGAGCGTCGGAGTGAGGCTCGAGAAGACTTATTGCGGGTGGCGGAAGCGTATACAATACAAGTGACCAATATCCGGGATCGCGCAGGACTGACTGGGACTCCTCTAGGCATCAGACGCGCTATCAAACTCTTCATCCAAGAGATCGCGTTCGTCAACATCTGGCCAAATCAACAAGCCAGGTGAGTACTATGAAAGTACTCGCAAGACAGTTCGGACATAAGGTATAACAAATGTAAACATGAAGCACATGAACAAGTTAACCAGTGCGATCAGACATAGAGATAATAAATACTGGGTGCCAAGCGAGGGTCTGAATGACGCCTCGAGCGGAAACTGCAGAATAGTAATACTGGTGCCAAACGAGTGTCTGAAAGACTCCTCGAGAGGAAAATGCGGAATAATAATACAGGTGCCAAACGAGTGTCTGAAAGACTCCTCGAGCGGAAAATGCGGAATAATAATGCCACAGTCGGGCGTCGAGGCGACACCACATAAAGGGCTTATAACAGGAAATAAAGACAGTGCACGCCACAATCGGACGTCTGGGCGACATCACATAAAGGGCTTATATTTAAAGTAAGAAACAAGAACACGCCACAGTCGGACGTCTGCGCGACGTCACATAAAGGGCTTATATCACAGCTCAATAATACAATCGTCCGGGAACATAAATTATCACAAGCATGCGACAAATATAAAGTTAGTCCATCCACAGGAATAACAATAAATCTGGATTTACCACTTGAGCTTGCCCACCGGGAACAAGTTTTCCACGCGAATAGATATGGATATAATGTTTACACTACTTGATCATGGATACGATGATTTGGAAAGAATTGACTCTGCAGAGTTTGTACTTAACCACAGCCAACGGATTTCAGTAGTCACGGGGACTAGTTCCGTCTACGCTGTTTTGGAAGAAACACGTCTAACCAGTACACACCCAATTCAACCATCCGAAGCCAGGGATCACCCTCGGCAACATTCAAGAAAAACCTTGAGACGGGGAGGCTACAACCTCGCGTAGCATGGGATCAAATTTCTATACGCGCGCTCTAAGGGGGTGCCCCCCCTCTCGGTCCCAACCGAAAACACCGATGCCCCCTGACCGGATGACTGGCTTTAATCCTGGGCCAAGGTACCATCATCCCGGCCTCTCTGTTTGGTGTGTACACGGAAAGAGGTTACCAACTTACTAAACCGCATCCTGGCAATGAGACATGTGGTAGCACGGAAAGGGGAAAGAACGGTAACGTGGCTCCAACCACGTTAACGTCGGAGGAAGTCGGATGACGCAAGGCTGGTATGCTACAACAGTACCACCTTGCTGCCCTTCATGTCACCACATGATTTGGCCATCTCTCATCAGAGATCATCGCAACTTTGGAACATGCGGGAAAAGAACGATAACGTGGCTCCAACCACGTTAACGTCGGAGAAAGTCGGATGACGCAAGGCTGGTATGCTACAACAGTACCACCTTGCTGCCCTTCATGTCACCACATGATTAGGCCATCTCTCATCAGAGATCATCGCGACTTTGGAACAACCGGGTCGTTGCCTTACAAGCAACGAGGTATTTACCGACACTCATATGCCACGCACAAACTCTCACGTGAACATGTAAAACACCTATCATATCAAATGTTCAAAACATGCTTGCCTGGTTCGGAGAAGTCGGAGTCTAGCTCGGCGAAGTTCGCGGCTCCGTCACCTCTTCCGGAACCTACGGCAATCACGAAACGGGTACTAACGTGAAAACCAACACTTGCACAGAAACTTTTCCAAATAATTTTCAAATAAATCCCATAATAAACTAGACAAAATTTGAAGATTGTCAGAAAAAGAATCCTCAAAAATTCCTTTTTATTAAAAAGTTATAAAGGTTTCTGTCCAGGGACTTATCTGTAATGAAACAGAAAAGTTCCAGGGTTTTAACTGAGAAAACAGAAAATGCTTCGGTTGGGAATGCGCAAGCGCAAAGGAGAAAACGTATTTGCCCGAAGGCGCCAATAGAAAACGGTTCGAAGGAGAATAGAATAGAGGCTGACAGACGGGGTCCACCTGTCAGGTTCAAAAAGCTCGCCGGCGCCCGAAGACTGCGGTGGACGCCGGCGTCGAACCACGGCGAGTTAGGAGAAATGGAGGGTACCAAGAGCTTCAGCGTCTTCTTCCGCGTCGGTGGGTGGTGGACTCGTCCAACGGGGAGCACCACGTCGACAGCGACACTATCTCCGGCGGACGGCGGCTCGGGTGAGGATGGGGAACTCCGGTGGAGGGCTGCAAACTACGAATTGAGGCGCGGGTCAGAACGAGGGATGCAAGGTGAAGCTACTGGCAAGAGAATGGGGGCGGGGAAGCACACACGGGGGCGAATCGGGCTGGATCCCGTGGCGGGTCGCGGCGGCCGGAGTCGAGGAAGGAGACCTCCTCGGGGCTCTACCAGTGGCTAGGCTTGCTCTAGGGGGAGTGCAGGGATGGTGGGTGCTCGAGTTGAAGCTCGGGGCCTCTATTTATAGGCAGATCGACGGGGTGGCCGTGAACGGAGAATCTCCGGCGAGCGATTACGGCGGAGCAGTGGATTGGCAGGTGGTTTGAGCGGCCAGGCAGCATCAGTGGAGGTTACTGGAGTCGTTTCACAGCTAAACGGGGTCGGTCTTGGCGTAATGGCGTCGGTCCACGGTGAGGTGACCGCACGGGCTCAACGGCGGCAGAGAGCGCGCTCCGCGCCCGGCGGTTCACGACGAGAGCGGCAGCGCGTTCGGGGGAGTGGAAGGCCACGCGGCGAGCTCTGGTGGTTTGGGCGGCGCTAGGTGGCGTCGTCGGCGCCGTGTCTCCCGCTGGCGTCCGCAAAGCCGCCGCCGGCGTCGGTCACGGGGCGGCGCACCTCCTGCTGCTCGTCGCCGACGCCCGCAAGGCGCCAGGCGTTCGTGCGGTGCAGGAACAAGAGGGTGGGGACGAGGAGCAAGGCGACGCGGTGGTACTGGCGAGATCGATGTCCTTCTCTGAAGAAAACGACAGCAAGCCACTGACTGAATCTCTGAATTTTCTAAACTTGATATAGACAGTGCACTGCAGGTGTTCGACGGGAGGATTTTGCACTGAGATAAATTTTTCTGGAGCTGTAACTTGGTGAGGTGACCACTCAATGCACCCAGAGGCTGCCTGATTTTACTTGGAATTTTTGGAGAAGGTTTTGAATGAATTTCACCAAATTTGACAAATCTGGTCCAAACTTGCAGCAGGTGTAGTTTGAAAATTTTGAACTGAAGACCAGTGGATCTTCATGGTTCTTGGTTGAGGGTTCAAAGGACTAGGAGGGGAAAAAGGTTTGGGGGCAAAAATCAAGACAAAAAGTGGAGTTCCTTTGCAAATCTCCAAGTGCTAGGAAAGAAGGCAGAAATTTATTTGAATAGAATATAAATGGAAATAATCACATGGGGAGGTTCAACTTGCTGGATTTGATGCAAATCATGATCCAAAGGTGAGGGAAGGGTTAGGAGAGGGGATTTGCACTAAGGCCATGGCAAGAAGGAATTGTTGAAAGTGGCAAAGGATTTTCCAAAAGCCATAGTGCAAATTTCAAGGAGATTTTCAAAAGTCATTTCCCAAGTGAAAATATTTTGTCTTGAGTCCAAGTGAAAAGCAAGAACCTCCAAGACCAAAGGCAGATCTTGGTTGAATCCAAATAAAACTTTTGCCATAAAGAAAAATATTTGAGAGTGAGAGTTCTCTTGAAGAAAAATTTAAATCACTCCCCTCAAGTCAAATAAAAATCTTTTAAAAAAATCCAAATAAAAAACTTGGGTGTCACAACACCTACCCCCTTAGGAAAAATCTCGTCCTCGAGATTTCTGCTGATCCTCAAATAGATATGGATGTTCTGCCCGAAGGAAATCTTCCCTTTCCCATGTAGCTTCATCCTCAGTGTGGTTGCTCCACTGAACCCTGAAAAACTTTGTCGTTTTCTGACGGGTCCTCCGTTCAGACTCTTCTAAAATCTTTACTGGCCTTTCTCTGTAGGTGAGATCTGGTTGCATATCAATGTCCTCATGAGGTACATGTTTTTCTGGGTTGCTCACACATTTTCTTAACTGTGAGACGTGGAACACGTCATGGACGTCTGACAGCTCCTTGGGGAGGTCTAGTTGGTAGGCTACCGTGCCTCTTCGTGCCTTTACACAAAATGGTCCAATAAATCTTGGGGCTAGCTTCCCCTTAATTTTGAACCGTTGTAGACCCCTCATAGGAGATACTCGGAGGTATACGGAATCACCGGGTTCAAAGCTGACCTCACGGTGCTTCTGATCATAGTAGCTCTTTTGGCGGCTCTGTGCTGTCTTGAGTCTGTCCCGGATTTGTTTAACTTTCTCCTCGGCCTCTTTAAGCATGTCTGGGCCGAAGATACGGCTGTCACCTGTTTCTGACCAATTCAGTGGGGTACGACACCTCCGTCCGTACAATGCTTCAAAGGGTGCCATTTGCAAGCTGGCTTGGTAACTGTTGTTGTAAGCAAATTCGGCATACGGCAAACTCTCTTCCCAACTGGATCCATAGGTGAGCACACAGGCTCTTAGCATATCCTCTAGGATCTGGTTCACACGTTCCGTCTGTCCATCAGTCTGAGGGTGGTATGCTGTACTGAAAGCTAGTTGCGTGCCCAGAGCTTGTTGTAGGTGATCCCAAAATTTGGAGACAAATTGGGTGCCTCGGTCTGATATTATAGTCTTTGGGACTCCGTGCAAGCAAACTATACGAGAGAGATAAAGCTTTGCCAGTCTTTGTGTGGAGTAGGTAGTCTTCACGGGAATGAAATGAGCAACCTTGGTTAGTCGGTCTGTGATGACCCATATGGCGTCATTCCCACGTTGTGATCGGGGTAATCCGACGATGAAATCCATTCCTATTTCATCCCACTTCCACTCCGGTATCCTGTTTGGCTGGAGTAGCCCTGCTGGCTTTTGATGCTCGGCCTTGATGCGCTGACACGAATCGCAACAAGCAATGAATGTGGCTATATCTCTTTTCATACCGTGCCACCAAAATCTTTCCTGAATGTCCTTGTACATTTTGGTTCCTCCAGGATGAATCGAGTATGGAGCGGTGTGGCTTTCCGTCAAGATCTGTTGCTTGAGTTCCTCAATGTTAGGCACGCAAAGTCTGTCTCGGTACCATAATGTTCCTTCACTGTCGGTGACGAACTCGGAAGTCTTACGAAGATTCATTTTCTTCTTTATGCCTTCGATGCTGGGATGTCCCTGTTGAGCCTTCTTGATTTGTTCCACCAGGGTGGGTTGTATCTCCAGGTTCGATACGGTGCCCTCGGAGACTAACATCATGTTGAGCCTAGCGAACTCTCGCTGAAACTCAGGCCTCAAATTTTGCTGACCGTCACTGTCCGGGCTGGGGTTTCGACTAAGGGCATCGGCCACTACATTTGCTTTCCCTGGGTGGTAGTGAATGCCGACGTCATAGTCTTTGACCAGTTCCAACCAGCGTCGTTGGCGTAAATTCAGCTCTGGCTGTGTGAAAATATATTTGAGGCTCTTATGGTCTGTATATATTTCACAGCGATTTCCCAACAGAAAGTGCCTCCACTCCTTGAGTGCATGTATGACTGCTGCTAGCTCCAAGTCATGTGTTGGGTAATTTTCCTCATGTTTTCGCAGCTGCCTGGAGGCATATGCGACAACCTTGCCATCCTGCATTAGTACGCATCCGAGTCCTTTTCGGGATGCGTCACAATACACCTCAAAGCTCTTGTGTATGTCTGGCACAGTTAAGACCGGTGCGGTTGTCAGCTTCTTCTTGAGTTCTTGGAAGCTCTGCTCGCATGCTTCCGTCCATACAAATTTCTTGTCCTTCTTGAGTAACTGTGTTATAGGTTTTGCCACAGTGGAGAATCCTTCAATAAATCTTCTGTAATATCCGGCCATTCCCAGGAAACTCCGCACATCAGTAACATTGGCGGGTGGCTTCCAGTCCAGTATGGCCTTGACTTTTTCTGGGTCTACGGCCACGCCTTCTTGGTTCAGTATATGGCCCAAGAAGCCAACTTGTCTTAGCCAAAATTCGCACTTGCTAAATTTGGCGTACAACTGATGTTTCCTCAATTCTCCCAAAACAATTCTGAGGTGCTCAGCATGCTCTTCTGGTGTCCTTGAGTAAACCAGAATGTCGTCAATGAATACCACCACAAATTTGTCCATGAATTTCATGAACACTTTGTTCATGAGGTGGACGAAATATGCGGGGGCGTTCGTTAGTCCAAAAGGCATCACTGTGAACTCGTATAACCCATATCTGGAAGTGAAAGCTGTCTTGGGGATATCTTCCGTCCGTACCTTCAATTGGTGATATCCCGATCTCAAATCAATTTTTGAGAATACCTTGGCCTGTGCGAGCTGGTCAAACAAATCATTTATTCGTGGCATCGGATATTTGTTTTTGATGGTGACCATATTGAGGGCTCGATAGTCTATGCACAGCCTCAGTGTCCCATCTTTCTTTTTGGCGAACAACACAGGCGAACCCCAAGGTGAGGAGCTGGCTCGAATAAATCCTTTGTCCAACAACTCCTTTATCTGCTTCTTCAACTCCACCAATTCTGAGGGTGCCATTCTATACGGCTTCTTATAGATGGGAGCGGTGCCAGGTGCTAGTTCAATGCTGAATTCTATCTCTCGGTCTGGTGGCATGCCTGGTAGTTCTTCAGGGAATACATCAGGAAACTCGCATACCACTGGAACTTTTCTCAGTTCTGCAATGTCCATTTTGTTCAGTTTTGGTTTCTGTGATCGTGGCCTTTCTTGAGCGGAAACTCTTATTGTCTTGCCGTGATGGTGAGTGAGAATCACTGTCCGATTGAAACAGTCGATGAATCCTTTGTTGGTGGTCAACCAGTCCATCCCTAAAATGACATCCAGTCCTTTACTTTCCAACACGATGAGATTCGCGTGGAATTGTAGTCCTTCGAACTCAATGACCACTCCTTGGCAGTAACCCTGAGCGATTTGCTTATTTCCGGGGGACTTGATGATCATAGATTTTTCCAAGGGAAGTATCGGAAAACCGTGTTGCGAAACAAAACTCTTCGAAACGAACGAATGGGAAGCTCCAGAATCAAACAAAACCGTGGCAGGTACTGTGTTGACAGGGAACGTACCGAGCACGATGTCTGGGGCATTCTGCGCTTCTTCCCTGGTCACATGGTTCAGGTGACCCTTCCTGTGGTTGTTGCTGGGGTTGAAGTTGTTGCGCTTGGGGGCTGGATTGTTTCCACCATTGTTCGGCTTGGGTGCCGAGTCTCTTGGCTTCGGGCACTGTTTAGCATAATGCCCTTGTTGACCACAAGCATAGCAGGTGACCCCTGGACGGTATGTGAACTCCTTGTCCCTGGCATGAAACTGTCCGACGGGCCTTGGCTCAGTAGTCGTGGATCTCCTTGCGTCTGTCCTTGGGACCTCAGTCTTGCCTCGGTTGCTGCGGGCAAGAGTCGTCTTGTCCCTCTTCCGCTTACGGATATCTTCCAGACTACGGCGCTCATTCTCCAAGGTGATGGCCTTGTCCACCAGCGTCTTAAAATCCGGAAAGGTGTGCACAATCAGTTGGCATCTCAGTGCTGGTGCCAGGCCGTCCAGGAATTTTTCCATCTTCTTGCTTTCTGTCATGTGCTCGTCGTAGGCATAACGAGACAGCTGGGTGAACTGACCATTGTACTCTGTCACTGACATGCCTCTTTGCTTCAGGTCATCAAACTCTCTCTTCTTGATCTTTAGGATGCTCCTGGGGATGTGTGCCCCACGGAAGCCTTCCTTGAACTCTTCCCAGGTGATGTTGTGTTCCCTGGGATGCATGTGTAGGAAGTTTTCCCACCATGCTGCGGCTGCTCCAGTAAGGTAGTGTGGTGCATAAAGCACCTTCTCATGATCTGAGCACTGAGCAATAATCAGTTTCCTTTCAATCTCACGAAGCCAATCATCGGCTTCCAGCGGCCTATCGGTGTGAGCAAAAGTTGAGGGGCGAGTCTTCTGTAACTCGGATAACTTGGAATGTGGTTGATAGGGTTCACGGTGGTTTCCCATATTGATGACATGGTTCATCATCTCTTGGTGCTGTTGCTGGCTTTGCTCGAAGAGACGGCATACTTGAGACAGTGCTGCTTCGCTGTCTTGTTGGCTGGACTGACCCTGAGTGAAATTGTTGCTGGTCTGTGTCCCGTAAACCTCTTCTGGCTGATTGGGCATGGAGCGAGTCCACGGGCGAGACATTTTTCCAGTCTGGGGTATTATTTGCAAAACCCATGAGAAAAACTGTGTAGCACAAGAAAAATCTTGCAAAGGCAACAATTAAAAGGCTTCAAGGTTTTCAAAGAAACACAAATGATTTTTCATGGAGAAGAAGTGCTTAACATAAAACTTACATGCGAAAAGCAAACACAAGATACAGCACTCAGGATGCGCGTACACAATCCTGACATGTTATTAAAAACTAGCGTACTACTCCGGAAGGCAGCAAACACACCAATACAAACTAGCGTACAGATAAAACAACACATCATACAGGCAGACATAACACGCGGCTACTCGGTGCTCTCAGTCGGAGATGGTGAAGATCTCCTTCCCCTTGCCGATGGCAAGGCTCAGCGGTCCAGGAGAGTCAACCTCCACCTCCTCTCTAGCTGGCTCCTGGCGCGTGACGCTGCGCTGCGGTGATGGTGCGGGGGCGACTGGTGGTAGAGCGTGTGCGGCAGGCGGTGCGGCTCTGACTGGAGTAGGAGCGATGACTCGGTCGAACTCCTCAGTGGTAGGCAGACGGCGAGCAGTGGCCAAAATGGCCGGTGCATAAGAGGCTGAAGACGAGACGAATGTCAGAGGCGGCGCCGTGTGGAGAAGCTCCTTCCTGCTGGCAGGACCGCCCCGGACTAAGTCCATGCGGGCAGCCACAAGATCATCTACGAGGTTGTCGAAAGACTCCTCCAGAGCCTTGAGATACTCCACAACCATCTCGATGGCTTCATCTCGTTCTCCCCGATGGCAGGCAAACGCATAGTGGCTGGTGTAAGGCACATGGCATGGGAGGTAGCGGTAGCGACGAGTCTTCATCGTAGGAAGGATGTCCCGAAGGCGAGCTATCGCCTCACGGGCAGCCATCTGCATGGCATGCCTCTCCGTAGGCATGGCCCTTCCCACAAAACGGAAGTGGCGAGCAGCAGAACGTCCTCCCTTGAACTGCACCACAGCTTGGTGCATAGACACGTCGTCACTGAGCTTGTGCTGGTAGAGTGTGAACTCCGGGCGAGCTGCTGGCCCGATCGCGAGCTTGGTGATGGAGACGAGGAGCTTGACAAACCCCTCGGGCACGTTGGTGAACACTCGATTCTCACAGCTGCTGCCAGCCATCTACAAAAGTAGGCAAAAATTCTGAGTAGTCATGTCATAAATTTATGATGACCAACAGAAAATAGCTACAATTGCAAAATGCTGAAAAAGCACAAAAGACGCTAATAACCGATTAGCGATCGCACCTAGTGGCTTCCTACAGTCAGCCTGGCTCTGATACCAAGCTTGTCACGACCGGTTTTTCAATAAAATAATTATTGAGAGACCAATCCCTTTTACGGACCAGCGAGGAAGAATTCCTTCTCACTGGTAGACAATATCTTGGTCACAGAAGAAAAATACCAGGAGTACTAAATATAATACAAGGTTGAGCAGAGACTGCCCAACAATTTATTACATGCACGCCGCTAAAACAAGACGGCGGATAGGGTGGCAAACTACTAACTCACGATAATAACGGTGGTGGAAATATCATCGCGAAGCGAGTGATATGATTCCAGAAGACTACAACTCTTCGAGCGTCGGAGTGAGGCTCGAGAAGACTTATTGCGGGTGGCGGAAGCGTATACAATACAAGTGACCAATATCCGGGATCGCGCAGGACTGACTGGGACTCCTCTAGGCATCGGATGCGCTATCAAACTCTTCATCCAAGAGATCGCCTTCGTCAACATCTGGCCAAATCAACAAGCCAGGTGAGTACTATGAAAGTACTCGCAAGACAGTTCGGACATAAGGTATAACAAATGTAAACATGAAGCACATGAACAAGTTAACCAGTGCGATCAGACATAGAGATAATAAATACTGGGTGCCAAGCGAGGGTCTGAATGACGCCTCGAGCGGAAACTATAGAATAGTAATACTGGTGCCAAACGAGTGTCTGAAAGACTCCTTGAGCGGAAAATGCGGAATAATAATACAGGTGCCAAACGAGTGTCTGAAAGACTCCTCGAGCGGAAAATGCGGAATAATAATGCCACAGTCGGGCGTCGAGGCGACACCACATAAAGGGCTTATAACAGGAAATAAAGACAGTGCACACCACAATCGGACGTCTGGGCGACATCACATAAAGGGCTTATATTTAAAGTAAGAAACAAGAACACGCCACAGTCGGACGTCTGCGCGACGTCACATAAAGGGCTTATATCACAGCTCAATAATACAATCGTTCGGGAACATAAATTATCACAAGCATGCGACAAATATAAAGTTAGTCCATCCACAGGAATAACAATAAATCTGGATTTACCACTTGAGCTTGTTCACCGGGGACAAGTTTTCACACGGATAGATATGGATATAATGTTTACACTACTTGATCATGGATACGATGATTTGGAAAGAATTGACTCTGCAGAGTTTGTACTTAACCACAGCCAACGGATTTCAGTAGTCACGGGGACTAGTTCCGTCTACGGTGTTTTGGAAGAAACACGTCTAACCAGTACACACCCAATTCAACCATCCGAAGCCAGGGATCACCCTCGGCAACATTCAAGAAAAACCTTGAGACGGGGAGGCTACAACCTCGCGTAGCATGGGATCAAATTTCTATACGCGCGCTCTAAGGGGGTGCCCCCCCTCTCGGTCCCAACCGGAAACACCCATGCCCCCTGACCGGATGACTGGCTTTAATCCTGGGCCAAGGTACCATCATCCCGGCCTCTCTGTTTGGTGTGTACACGGAAAGAGGTTACCAACTTACTAAACCGCATCCTGGCAATGAGACATGTGGTAGCACGGAAAGGGGAAAGAACGGTAACGTGGCTCCAACCACGTTAACGTCGGAGGAAAGTCGGATGACGCAAGGCTGGTATGCTACAACAGTACCACCTTGCTGCCCTTCATGTCACCACATGATTAGGCCATCTCTCATCAGAGATCATCGCAACTTTGGAACATGCGGGAAAAGAACGATAACGTGGCTCCAACCACGTTAACGTCGGAGAAAGTCGGATGACGCAAGGCTGGTATGCTACAACAGTACCACCTTGCTGCCCTTCATGTCACCACATGATTAGGCCATCTCTCATCAGAGATCATCGCGACTTTGGAACAACCGGGTCGTTGCCTTACAAGCAACGAGGTATTTACCGACACTCATATGCCACGCACAAACTTTCACGCGAACATGTAAAACACCTGTCATATCAAATGTTCAAAACATGCTTGCCTGGTTCGGAGAAGTCGGAGTCTAGCTCGGCGAAGTTCGCGGCTCCGTCACCTCTTCCGGAACCTACGGCAATCACGAAACGGGTACTAACGTGAAAACCAACACTTGCACAGAAACTTTTCCAAATATTTTTCAAATAAATCCCATAAAAAACTAGACAAAATTTGAAGATTGTCAGAAAAAGAATCACTCAAAAATCCTTTTTATTAAAAAGTTATAAAGGTTTCTGTCCAGGGACTTATCTGTAATGAAACAGAAAAGTTCCAGGGTTTTAACTGAGAAAACAGAAAACGCTTCGGTTGGGAATGCGCAAGCGCAAAGGAGAAAACGTATTTGCCCGAAGGCGCCAACAGAAAACGGTTCGAAGGAGAATAGAATAGAGGCTGACAGGCGGGGTCCACCTGTCAGGTTTAAAAAGCTCGCCGGCGCCCGAAGACTGCGGTGGACGCCGGCGTCGAACCACGGCGAGTTAGGAGAAACGGAGGGTACCAAGAGCTTCAGCGTCTTCTTCCGCGTCGGTGGGTGGTGGACTCGTCCAACGGGGAGCACCACGTCGACGGCGACACTATCTCCGGCGGACGGCGGCTCGGGTGAGGATGGGGAACTCCGGTGGAGGGCTGCAAACTACGAATTGAGGCGCGGGTCAGAACGAGGGATGCAAGGTGAAGCTACTGGCAAGAGAATGGAGGCGGAGGAGCACACACGGGGGCGAATCGGGCTGGATCCCGTGGCGGGTCGCGGCGGCCGGAGTCGAGGAAGGAGACCTCCTCGGGGCTCTTCCAGTGGCTAGGCTTGCTCTAGGGGGAGTGCAGGGATGGTGGGTGCTCGAGTTGAAGCTCGGGGCCTCTATTTATAGGCAGATCGACGGGGTGGCCGTGAACGGAGAATCTCCGGCGAGCGATTACGGCGGAGCAGTGGATTGGCAGGTGGTTTGAGCGGCCAGGCAGCATCAGTGGAGGTTACTGGAGTCGTTTCACAGCTAAACGGGGTCGGTCTTGGCGTAATGGCGTCGGTCCACGGTGAGGTGACCGCACGGGCTCAACGGCGGCAGAGAGCGCGCTCCGCGCCCTGCGGTTCACGACGAGAGCGGCAGCGCGTTCGGGGGAGTGGAAGGCCACGCGGCGAGCTCCGGTGGTTTGGGCGGCGCTGGGTGGCGTCGTCGGCGCCGTGTCTCCCGCTGGCGTCCGCAAAGCCGCCGCCGGCGTCGGTCACGGGGCGGCGCACCTTCTGCTGCTCGTCGCCGACGCCCGCAAGGCGCCAGGCGTTCGTGCGGTGCAGGAACAAGAGGGCGGGGACGAGGAGCAAGGCGACGCGGTGGTACTGGCGAGATCGATGTCCTTCTCTGAAGAAAACGACAGCAAGCCACTGACTGAATCTCTGAATTTTCTGAACTTGACATAGACAGTGCACTGCAGGTGTTCGACAGAAGGATTTTGCAATGAGATAAATTTTTCTGGAGCTGTAACTTGGTGAGGTGACCACTCAATGCACCCAGAGGCTGCCTGATTTTACTTGGAATTTTTGGAGAAGGTTTTGAATGAATTTCACCAAATTTGACAAATCTGGTCCAAACTTGCAGCAGGTGTAGTTTGAAAATTTTGAACTGAAGACCAGTGGATCTTCATGGTTCTTGGTTGAGGGTTCAAAGGACTAGGAGGGGAAAAAGGTTTGGGGGCAAAAATCAAGACAGAAAGTGGAGTTCCTTTGCAAATCTCCAAGTGCTAGAAAGAAGGCAGAAATTTATTTGAATAGAATATAAATGGAAATAATCACATGGGGAGGTTCAACTTGCTGGATTTGATGCAAATCATGATCCAAAGGTGAGGGAAGGGTTAGGAGAGGGGATTTGCACTAAGGCCATGGCAAGAAGGAATTGTTGAAAGTGGCAAAGGATTTTCCAAAAGCCATAGTGCAAATTTCAAGGAGATTTTCAAAAGTCATTTCCCAAGTGAAAATATTTCGTCTTGAGTCCAAGTGAAAAGCAAGAACCTCCAAGACCAAAGGCAGATCTTGGTTGAATCCAAATAAAACTTTTGCCATAAAGAAAAATATTTGAGAGTGAGAGTTCTCTTGAAGAAAAATTTAAATCACTCCCCTCAAGTCAAATAAAAATCTTTAAAAAAAATCCAAATAAAAAACTTGGGTGTCACACGGCCTCGAGGTGCATATTCTTTGTCGCGACCTACGCCACCTGCAGGGCCACCAGGGCTTGAAAGAATTCGTCACGATGGAGGTGATACGTCTCCATCGTATCTATAGTTTTTGATTGTTCCATGCCAATATTATTCAACTTTCATATACTTTTGGCAACTTTTTACACTATTTTTGGGACTAACATATTGATCCAGTGCCCAGTGCCAGTTCCTGTTTGTTGCATGTTTTATGTTTCGCAGAAACCCCATATCAAACGAAGTCCAAACGGGATAAAAACGGACGGAGAATTATTTTGGAATATTTGTAATTTTTGGGAAGTAAAATCAACGCGAGATGGTGCCCGAGGTGGCCACGAGGGTGGGGCCCACGCCCACTCCAGGCAGGCGTGCCCCTGACCCTCGTGGGCCACCCGTAAGGCAGTTGATGCCCTTCTTTGGCCGCAAGAAAGCTAATTTTTGGAAACAAATCTCGGCGAAAGATTCAACCCAATCGGAGTTACGGATCTCCGGATATAAAAGAAACGGTGAAAGGGCAGCAGACGATAACGCAGAAAACAGAGAGAGACAGAGAGACAGATCCAATCTTGGAGGGGCTCTCGCCCCTACCACGCCATGGAGACCATGGACCAGAGGGGGAACCCTTCTCCCATCTAGGGAGAAGGTCAAGGAAGAAGAAGGAGGAGGGGGCTCTCTCCCCCTCGCTTCCGGTTGCGCCGGAACGCCGCCGGGGGCCATCATCATCACCTCGATCTACACCAACACCTCCGCCATCTTCACCAACATCTCCATCACCTTTCCCCCTCTATTTACAGTGGTCCACTCTCCCGCAACCCGCTGTACCCTCTACTTAAACTTGGTGCTTTATGCTTCATATTATTATCCAATGATGTGTTGCCATCCTATGATGTCTGAGTAGATTTTCGTTGTCCTATCGGTGGTTGATGAATTGCTATGATTGATTTAATTTGCTTGTGGTTATGTTGCTGTCCTTTGGTGCGCATCATATGAGTGCGCGCGTGGATCACACCATAGGGTTAGTTGTATGTTGATAGGACTATGTATTGGAGGGAAAGGGTGACAGAAGCTTCAGCCTAGCATAGAAATTGATGCATACGGGATTGAAGGGGGACCAATATATCTTAATGCTATGGTTGTGTTTTACCTTAATGAATGTTAGTAGTTGCGGATGCTTGCTAATAGTTCCAATCATAAGTGCATAGAATTCCAAGTAAGGGATGACATGCTAGCAGTGGCCTCTCCCACATGAAACTTGCTATCGGTCTAGTAAAGTAGTCAATTGCTTAGGGACAATTTCGCAACTCCTACCACCACTTTTCCACACTCGCTATATTTACTTTATTGTGTCCTTATCTAAACAGCCCCTACTTTTTATTTACGTGCTCTTTTTTATCTTGCAAACCTATCCAAAAACACCTACAAAGTACTTCTAGTTTCATACTTGTTCTAGGTAAAGCGAACGTCAAGCGTGCGTAGAGTTGTATCGGTGGTCGATAGAACTTGAGGGAATATTTGTTCTACCTTTAGCTCCTCGTTGGGTTCGACACTCTTACTTATCAAAAGAGGCTACAATTGATTCCCTATACTCGTGGGTTATTAGGAGGCCGATGAGGGTGGCAGGCAATGAGGAGCCTGGGCGCGCGGGCAGGAGCAGTACGGCAAGGTCGTCCGCATGCTTTCTTGACGGCGGTGAACTTGCAGATGGAGTTGACCATCATGCCGTCCATGCGAGAGGCGAAGTCGGTGTTGGCGAGGGCTACCACGCCGGCGGTTGCCAACACCGTCTGGAAACGCTGCACAGTCCAGGGCCGCAGGCCGGCGCCTTGGATGATTTGGCACAGTCGACTGCCGCTCGCGTCCATCGCCTCCATAGGTGCTTGTGGCTTCTGGTCACTTGGTCTTGGATTGGAGTGAGCAGTGTTGCGCAGAGACTAGGAGTAGATGGATTGGAGTGGTGGGACACCTTTATATGAGAGTCCAAACTCTGTTGCATTCACATCGTGCTGGCTCTATTCCGCTTCTCCAGTTAATTCCGTCTGCATGTAATTGAGGATGCATCATTGACCATTCAACGTCTCGGGAACCGCTACCCTCTCCCTCCTTGGCATTGAAGCACCTATGGAGGCGACTGCCGCTCGCGTCTATCGCGTGTCACGAGACGTTTCCGTCGACGACGAGGTGCCTATGGTGACTTCATAAATTTCAAGATGATAGTAGTATGCCAGCTCAGTCTTTCGGAGGTGCTCATAGGGGTAGGGTGTGCGTGTGTGCGTTCATAGGGGTGAGTGTATGCGCGTGTATATGAGCGCTTGCGTCTGTACTGTGTTATAAAAACGTAAATGCGTGTCAAAAAGAGACTAGCCAGTACTAGTATACTCAATATTGTGCACCGCGACCAAGGCGGAGAGGAAAACGAGAGAACTACGTATTTATTTACGGTCTAGATTCACTCATTTTGCTCCATATGTACTCCGTCTCAGTGTAGTCTAGTCACTTGTTGAAATCTCTAGAAAGGAAAATACACCTTTCTGGTTTACACGGCTATACTAGGAAGTACTACAATAGTGGGCTCACATAGCAATTTTGTCTCATGCAAGAGCCTGGCTATATGCGTGCTCCAAGGTTCGCAACTGCCACGTTCGGGTTGCGCTTGGCTCTTCACCTCTTCGAGAAGACAAACAATGATGTTACTACTACTACTTCTACAGTATCGAATCCACTGCTGCATGTCCGTCCACCGCGAGCGGGAGGGATAGCTTGTTGTAGTATAAGCAAAAGCCTGTCCTCGCCTGCGAGCCACCGCGCGCATGGGCGAGGGAGAAGGCGTGTAGTAGTAAAATCAAACTTCTCCTCGTTGTACGAGTTGACGCGACACATCATAGCACTGGCCCCACATGGTTGGCTCTAAACTTGGCTGAAAGACCCGTAGTGTACAATATATTTCCTGCAACCTCTAACATTTACCCCACCACAAATTAAAATATATATTCCTGTCTTGACCAGATGAGCGTGCAAACTACAATCACCAGGATGATAGGTAGGGCCAGAAGATTATTTTAATAAATAAGCTTCGAGACAGCCTCATAGCATGGAGCCGACCCCAATGATTTTAAGCTTATAGGCATGGTACATGCTATCCTAGACTACCTACACATGAAACTGCCACATGAGCGTCCAGGCTGTGCTTGGCTCTTCGCCTCTTAGAGAAGTCGAACAATGATGGAGTACTACTGCTATTGGGGATATAGTTACTGGTGTAACCCGCCTAGGATGGGCCGGGTTACGTTGCGACAGCTCTCCATTCAGAAGCCCAAGGATAGATTAAGGATGGCGGGTTAGTAATGGGCCTAAGGCCCAGAGGCGACTTAAGGCCCATAGTGTTAAACCGCCGTTATGGCCTGATTTGTAGTGTAAGGCAAGAATAGTTAAGAGTCCGAGCCGGACACTGTTTATGAGCCGGCCGGGACTCTGAGAGCCGCTGGGCGTTAACCTCTCTATATAAAGGGACGACCCGGTGGCGGTTCAGGAGAGATAACATCAAATCGGTAGCTAGGCATAGCGGATTCGCTCCCTAGTCATCGAAACCCTAGTAATTCCACCTCAACTGGAGTAGGCCTTACCTTCACCGTAAGGGGCCGAACCAGTATAACCCTCGTGTCCTTTGTCCCGTTTAACCCCTTTAAGCTTCCTAGTTGCGATGGCTCCACGACTAAGTCCTTTCACAAGGGCATCTGCCGTGACTATTCCACGACAGTCGGCACCCACCGTGGGCCAGCGCATGGTGGATTTGAGTTCTTGAAGGGTAGCTTCGAAGGGCTCAAGGGATACGCTGTGGGCCGGATGACAAAGAGTCGTCGCGGCAAGCTCTACATCAATGACGCAGGCTGGGGCTCCGACGCGGATCAATCGAGTACGGGTATCGGCGGAATCCACGTTTTCATTGGCAAGATCGGCGAGCCGAGCCCTGAGCCGGAGATCGGCGCCGACCTCATCAAGACGGCTCAGCGTGCGAGACCCGCCCGGACTCTGCCCGCCTTGAAATGTGCTTTCGTGGGATGCATCCACGGAGAACTCTCTGAAGGATCTAGATCTAGCGACAAGACGGCCATCTGCTCTGATGATGAATCATCCACAGGTGAGACGGACTCATTGTATCAACTTCAAGACGACGGGCTCGGGGGTTGTTCCGATGGCAACAGTTTTCCGGACCCTTTTGAGCCGCCAAGCCGGGTTGGAATCTTCATGGCCGACACGCAACCTGTGCAAAACTCCGCCGCTGGGGCAGGAGGCCCTGCGCACTCGCTGGCTCAGGTGCTGATGGATCTTACGGATAAGATGACTGCCCTGCTAACCGCCACGGTCGTCCCAGCGGATCAAGCTCAACATGATGCGGAGGTGGCAAAGTTAAAGCTGGATATAGCACGAGCCAAGGAAGATCTGGCAGCGGAGGGAATCAGGATGGCTGCAGAACGGGCAGCTCTGGACGCCCAGACTCAATTGATTCAGGCGCAGTCTTTCCGGCTCACGATGGATCAGAATGCATCCAATGAGGTCATGAGAAGGAGGCATCAGAAGGCTCAATCTCGGCTCCCTCTGGTTTATGATCCTCGAAACCTCTTCAACACGCCCGGTGCAGGGCCCAGTAACCCGCCAGAAGTCACGGCACCCGGGGCTGGAACGCCGGCTCAGCCGCAAGTGATGGGGCCTCCCCGTGTGAATACTGCCCCACCTCAATACGTGCCGATACCACCGGGTCATTATTCTAATCCGTTGGAAAACATGATCGCTGCAGCGGCGCGACTAGCGGCTCTCCCAGTCGAGGGTGACTCTCCAACGGCGGTCGAAACCCACAGGGTCAGAGAACTTCTTCAGACGGCTCTGGCTCAACATGAGGCGTATTCATATAGCCGAGACAGGATTCATTCAACCCCTCGTCCAAGCCGGAGCCCAAGTTATAGCAGGCACATGGCTTCAGCGACCGGCTCAAGCAATGTCCGGCGCCGTGACTTGCCAGCTGGCCATAGCCCGGCGCATAATGGAGCCTTTAACGCGGTAGACCAAGACAGAGCACGTCAAGAGGCGGAGCAGGCGGCTCAGCTGACGGCTTACCAGCCCCTCCCGGCTTATCCAACGGCTTCTATCGAGGCAGGCATAGCTACGAGGACCGGAGGTGTCCCTTGTCTGGTGCCGGCTCTCTGTAACGAACGTCTGCCCAAAGATTCCAAAGGACCTAGGAAGGTACCTAATTACACGGCTGATTTACAGCCCGGAGCATGGATTGAAAGCTACGAGATGGCTATGGAGTTGTTGGAGGTCAGCGAAGCGGCAATGGCCAAATACTTCACCATGATGTTGGATGGGACTGCCCGCACTTGGTTAAAGGGACTGCCACCTAATTCCATCGGGTCATGGGCACAGCTGAAAGCCCGGTTCATCCAAAACTTCAAAGATACATGTAGGCAATCTATGTCAATTATGGATTTGACTAACTGCAAGCAGCAAGAAGGCGAGTCTACGACCCATTGGGTACGCCGGGTCAAGGAAATAATACATTCGTCTGATAAGACGGACGCCGGCTCTGCGGTCTTAATGTTGGAGCAAAATTGTCGTTTTGCGCCCCTGAAGATGAAGCTTGGGTGGCTCAAGCACGATTGCAACGATATGGGTATGCTGATGGCGGCTCTGGTCAAGTACGCCGACTCTGATAGTACCAAGGATCCCGCGTCTGATGATGAAAGGACAGGGAAGGGAAAGAAGAATGGCAACGGCAAGGGCCCTCAGCATAACCCGGCGAACCAGGGAGGTAACAAACGTAAGGCTGATGGCAGTATAGAGTTTGTGGCCAACACCAATGCGCAGGGTAACGACCGCCGACGTAAGGGGAGACCACCTCCCCGATCCGACGGGTCAGGCCCGACGCTTGAGCAATTGTTGAATGAGCCATTTCCAAGGCATGGCTCTAGGGAGAAGCCGGCCACTCATCTATTGAAAGACTGCACAATCATGAAAGCCTTCAAAAATTCCAACACTTTTAATGGCAACAATGGGCAGGGCGGCGGCTCAGGTGGTGGCGGCTTTCATGGCCCGGGCGGCGGCTCAAATTCCAATTTCCAGAATTTTCAAGGTAATCAAGGAGGTTTTAATCAACAATCTGGCCAGGGTAATCAGCAGCAGCGGCAGGGGGGATACCAGACCAATCCAAAGCAGCTCAATAGTGGACAGTATAATGTGTTTACTACCAGTTTGTGCAAGCGAGACCAAAAGCTTCATAAGAGGGCTATGAATGCTATTGAGCCGGCGGTTCCACGTTATTTGAGATGGTCTGAACAGCCTATTGTATGGAGTAGGGAAGATCACCCTCCCCGGGTTGATAATCCGGGTCACCTGGCCTTGGTGGTGGCTCCTCAGGTTGGTGGGTATAAATTTACTGAAGTGCTCATGGACGGAGGCAGTAGCATCAACATCCTCTATTATGAGACCTTTCGTCGTATGGGGTTAACTGATAAAAACCTCAACCAGTCTAATATTGTTTTCCATGGCGTGGTGCCTGGTAAGTCAGCTTATCTAGTTGGTAAGATCGAGCTAGAAGTAGCCTTTGGAGATGATTACAACTCCAGGGCGGAAAAATTAACCTTTGAGGTGGTCAAGATCAGAAGCCCGTACCACGCTTTATTTGGGCGCCCGGCTTACGCCAAGTTCATGGCACGGCCGTGTTATGTATATTTGCAGCTCAAAATGCCGGGTCATAATGGGACAACTACGGTTCATGGCAGCCGAAAGATAGCTTTGGAGTGCGAGGAAGGTGACGCTGCCTACGCTGAATCTGTTTGTGCAACAGAGGAGTTGAAGTTTTACAAGGATAATGTTGACCCGGCAGATATGACGTCCTTGCAAAAGCCAACCACGGAGCATGAGCCGGTAATGAAATTTAAGTCGGCCGATGAGACTAAGCTTGTTGACTTTGTTCCAGGTGACTCATCTAAGCAGTTCAGCATCAGTGCCAATCTGGATCCTAAATAGGAAGGCGCGCTCATCGAGTTCATCCGTGAGAACCGGGACATCTTTGCATGGAAACCTTCTGACATGCCGGGTGTACCGAGAGAACTCGCTGAGCACACTCTCAATATTGATCCAAAATTTAAGCCGGTCAGACAATTCCTCCGGCGGTTTAATGAGGAGAGGCGGAAGGCCATTGGTGAGGAAATAGCCCGGCTCTTGGCGGCCGGGTCCATCGTTGAAGTCTTCCATCCAGAATGGTTAGCTGACCCAGTGCTCGTGCTCAAGAAGAACGGCACCTGGCGTATGTGTGTGGATTATACGGATTTAAATAAGGCTTCTCCGGCTGATCCTTTTGCTCTCCCTCGTATTGATCAAATTATTGATGCTACGGCGGGTTGTGAGCGTTTGAATTTTTTGGACGCGTACTCTGGTTATCATCAGATCAAAATGGCTGTTAAGGACCAAGATAAGACGGCGTTCATTACTCCCTTTGGAGCCTTCTGTTATGTGTCTATGCCTTTTGGGCTCAAGAGTGCACAGGCGACTTACCAGCGGTGCATGCAGAATTGTCTTCATAATCAGATTGGGCGCAACATTCATGCTTATGTGGATGATATTGTGGTAAAATCCAGAGAGAAGGAAACCTTGGTAGACGATCTGAAAGAGACCTTTGATAATCTCCGGGTCTACAAGATGATGCTTAATCCGGCCAAGTGTGTTTTTGGTGTTCCTGCAGGCAAGCTCTTGGGTTTTCTGGTTTCTCACAGAGGCATTGAAGCTAACCTGGAAAAGATCAAGGCAATCACCTCTCTGGCTAAGCCGGCGTGCATAAATGACGTCCAGCGTCTGGCGGGTCGCATCACTGCTTTGAGTCAGTTTATAAGCCGGTTGGGCGAAAAGGCCATACCACTATATCAGATGATGAAGAAAACAGATAACTTTGTCTGGAGTGATGCTGCTAATGCTGCTTTTGAGGATTTGAAAAGACAGTTAGCTGAGCCGCCAGTTCTTGCTGCTCCTATCGATAAGGAGCCCTTATTGTTGTACGTAGCCGCTAACACACGAGCCGTCAGTGTGGCCAACGTGGTGGAGCGCAAGGAGGCGGGTAAGGAACATCCGGTTTAGCGGCCGGTTTACTATGTCAGCGAAGTACTCATTGAGTCCAAGCAACGGTATCCACATTGGCAGAAGCTTGTTTATGGGGTGTTCATGGCAAGCCGGAAGCTTAAGCAATATTTCCAGGGCCACCCTATCACTGTGGTTAGTTCTGCTCCTTTAGGAGATATCATCCAAAACAAAGAAGCCATAGGAAGAGTCGCTAAGTGGGCCATTGAACTTGGGCCTCATGGTCTAAAGTATGTGCCACGCACGGCTATCAAATCACAAGCATTGGTAGATTTCATCAACGATTGCACAGAACTGCAGATGCCTGAAGAGAGGCCGGATAACACATACTGGACTATTCACTTCGACGGGTCCAGACAGTTGGAGGGCTCGGGGGCTAGAGTTGTGTTAGCTTCCCCTCGAGGTGACAAATTTCGTTATGTACTACGGTTGATGTTTCCCTGTACTAACAATGCAGCTGAGTACGAGGCCTTGCTCCATGGCCTTCGGATGGCTAAGGAGATAAGTTTAAGCCGGGTAAGGTGCTTTGGCGACTCAGATTTGGTGGCTCAA
The DNA here is from genome assembly GCF_018294505.1 of Triticum aestivum. Classification (NCBI taxonomy): domain Eukaryota; kingdom Viridiplantae; phylum Streptophyta; class Magnoliopsida; order Poales; family Poaceae; genus Triticum; species Triticum aestivum. Next base: position 151,960,213 of record NC_057814.1, read on the forward strand.
CAGGTATCTAGCAAGTGGGACTCTAAGGATCCCCTCATGGCGGCTTATCACCGTGAAGTTGATGCCATCGCCGGGCATTTTCAGGGATATCAAGTGGAGCACATTGACCGCAGAAAGAACGAGGCGGCTGATGCCTTAAGCCGGCTGGGCTCTCAGCGTAAGACGGTGCCGCCTAACACTTTCTTGGATATTCTGCATAACCCTTCTGTCAAGTTGCCTACAGAGGAAGACTTGGCTGTTCCTGACCCAGAAGCACAGTTGGTGGTGGTTCTTCACGTTATCCCAGATTGGACAGTGCCATACTTGGCTTACATGACCCGGGGGGAATTGCCTACGGATGAAACTTTGGCCAGACAAATAACCTGGCGGTCTAAGTCAATGATAATCGCCAATGGCGAGTTGCATCATCGCAGTGTCACTAGGGCTTTTCAGCGTTGTGTTTCCCCTGAGGAAGGGCAAGAAATTTTACGAGAGATTCACGAGGGGGATTGTGGCCATCATGCCGGCTCAAAATCCCTTGTGGCCAAAGCTTTTCGTCACGGTTTTTATTGGTTGACGGCTCATGCTGATGCAGAGGACTTAGTCAATAAATGTGACGGTTGTCAGAAGTTCTCAAGACGTGCTCACGTGCCAGCTCAAGAGTTGAGGATGATTCCAATCACTTGGCCGTTTGCAGTCTGGGGGCTTGATATGGTTGGACCTTTCAAAAGGTCCAAGGATAAGAAGACCCACCTCTTGGTGGCGATTGACAAGTTCACAAAGTGGGTTGAGGCAGAGCCAGTTAGTAAGTGTGATGCGGCCACGGCGGTGCAGTTCATGAAAAAGGTGATATTTCGCTTTGGTTTTCCACACAGCATTATAACTGACAATGGTACCAATCTATCTAAGGCGCCATGGAGGAATTTTGTCAACGAGAGCATATTCGGCTTGATGTTTCATCAGTAGCTCACCCTCAATCCAATGGTCAAGCTGAGAGAGCCAATCAGGAAATCTTGAAAGGCATCAAGCCCCGGCTTTTGGTCCCTTTGCAACGGACGCCGGGTTGTTGGGTGGAGGAGTTACCCTCTGTATTATGGAGCACCAATACTACTCCTAACAGGTCTACGGGTTACACACCTTTCTTCATGGTTTACGGAGCTGAGGCGGTTCTCCCTAGCGACATCCGTCATGACTCGCCTCGAGTGGCGGCTTATGTCGAGGCGGATAATGAGCAAGCGCGTCAAGATTCTCTTGACTTGTTGGACGAACAGCGCGACGTAGCAGCAGCTCGCTCGGCGATTTACCAACAAGACCTGCGCCGCTATCACAGCCGCCGGGTTAAGTCCAGGACCTTTCAGGAAGGCGACTTGGTGCTCCGGCTCATCCAGGATCAAACAGATGCACACAAGTATCCCCACCCTGGGAAGGGCCCTTTGTGGTCAGCAAGAACTTGCACAACGGGTCATACGACCTCATCGATGTTCGAGAGGACAAAGATTCACGTAAGTCGGAGGAGGAGACCCGCCGGCCGTGGAATATTGCTCATCTTCGGCCTTATTACACTTGAGCCACCGGCTCTCATAATGTACATATTTCTATAGCCATGTATATATTATTGTAAATAATAAAGCAGGACCTTTGTCCTTTTTCCCCTCCAAAGGTAAATGTGTCATTGTTATTTTCATTGTAATATCACATGGTCACTTGGAGGCTGATCCGGCTTATGATCGTATTCGAATCTAGCCATTAAAAATATGATCACTTGGGGGCTTCCTGTTCAAACATAGGTCGTATTTGAACCAAAGAGAACATAGCTGTCGATACCCACTTGATTGGCATATTGCCGAGCTCACTGGGGAGTTTCTTGATCATATTTGAATCATAGCTCAACCCCCTTTGGGAACCGACGTGGATTGTATTCGAATCAGCGTCGTTAAACAACTCTCAAGGTCATTTGGGGGCTTCCTGTTCAAACATAGGTCGTATTCGAACCAAAGAGAACATAGCTGTCGGTACCCTCTTGATCGGCAACGCCAAAGCCATGGGGGCTATATGATCGTATTTGAATCTTAGCTTAACCCCTTTGGGATGGTTCTCTGGTCGTATTCGAATCAGAAGCCTCCAAATTTTTGAGATCTCTTTGTTGCAAACAAGTTCTCTTGATCATATCGAAAGTATTCAAGGGTGGTTCTTAATCCACCGGCTTAACCTTGATTAATAACGTTGATAGCACATATGTGCTGGTGAACCGGAGTTGAGTTCTCAACCTCATTATTCGGGTTACATAAACTGGAAGTGCACTTGAAGGGTCGCAGGTATGCTGTTATGGTTATCTCAAAGATATAATTGAGAACCGGTTTATTATGATTTTGCTTCATATTCTGGGTTATATGTAAAATATATGACTCTCCATGCGGTAAGCTGCCTAGGGACTTGTGATTTGTTTTCTATGCAGGACAATTAAAGACAACTCTTTAAACATAAGGAAAGCAGAGGATCAAGCATAACCCGAAAGAATATAAAAGGGCAGCTTAAACAGTGTTGAGCGCTACACACGTGCATGATGGCACGACAAAATTAAGTGTTTGTCCTACTCTATTACATGACTCCCCGAGTCCAAAAGGTGAGGCATTGTTTTTAAGACATAACCATGAGCCGCCTCAGAGATCAAAGGTGCTGTTGGGCGGAAGCTTCCGGTTCATCCCTTTCTGCTCCTCCGGCTGTTTCCATGTCTTGGAAGGTTGATGATTTCCAGTCAATGCCACTAAAGGCTTCAAATTGAGCTTCATCATCAATTAACCCGGCCGGGTCAACTTCAGGGGCGAAGGTATGCTTACAAGTTGGAGGAATCAGGCTGACTGCTTCATATCGAGGTGTTGGGATCCTCTGATTCTCCGCGTCATAGCCCGGTTGATATTTGGTAAGGTCTGTATCATTACCAATCAAAGTGGCCACAGGGCGTATGCTCTTCACACAAGCGGCGAAGTCCTTCTGGTCAAAGGGAGTGCCATCTTCCTTCAAACTGGGATACCCAAGGGCGATGTCGGCTGGGTTTAGCTCCGGTAGAAACGCCTTGGCCCGACTCAGAGCGGCGATGGCTCCGGCTCTTGCAGAAGCTCGTCTCAACTCTTGGAAGCGTTGAGGAAGCACGACAAGCCGCCTGAGTACATCCGCCAGATGAGTGGGAACTTCATTTGACAGAGCCACAATAGCTAAGGCACGTTGTGACCCGGTGTAAAGTTGCTCTACCAAGGTATAAACCGCCTTCAGTTTTGTCAGCACGTTTTGGTTGAGATTGGAACTCCTGGGACCTGCATCACAAAGTCAGGTGAGCTGATGGCAATTGAGATGCTTATGGGAAATGAAAGATGTAAACTAGCTATAAACTTACAGAGTAACTTACCAAAGATTGCGGAGACCATCTGAGATACATGGCGTTTTAAGCCGGATAGCTCGGCGGTTGTTTCAGCAAGAGTGGCCTCCGCTTGTTCGGCCCGGCTGAGCAAAGCAGTTTTTTCATCCGCCTAGGCTTTTGTCTCTGCTTCAAACTTCTTCTTCAGTTTCTCTTGTGCAGATACACTGAATTCAAATTTCGAGTTGGCCTTTTGGGTTTCACTTTCCCGAGTCTTCAGGCGGTTCTTTAAATCAGAGATCTCCGATTCAAATTGCTTACAGTCGGCCTGTACAAATTCCGGGTCACAGTTAGGGTGATTATAATGCAACATTAAGTCCCAAGCACTTTGCAAGCAAAGACACTTGGCACTTGGGGGCTAATGTATGCTGAAGAGCTCTATTTACCGTGCCGGTTCATGAAAATAAGTCCCAAGCACTTTGCAGGCAAAGGTACTTGGCACTTGGGGGCTAATGCATAATGCTTCTCAACTACTTGATTAAAACAAGGTAAGGACCGGTTCAAATATGCTATTTAAACCGGCCCTCGAGTGCTACCAGATAAGCCGGTTTTCTTGCAGTGATTACTAAGCTGGTATTAAGTCTACAACATATTTCATCATAAGTAATAGACTTGGGGGCTGACATGGTAAGGATAACTAGGGAGTAAGCAAGAGAGTCATACCTCAGATTTTTGCTGTATTTGTTTCACCATATCAATTTCCAGATCCCGGCTGTTGTGCACTTGATTCACATAGCCAGAGACAATGTCTTCAATGCTCAGATGAGCGTAATCAGTGATGTCTAGCTTGGCCCTGCGGTGTTTCAGAAGTTCTTCCTTGGCAGAGCGCTTAGCCAGCACAGTAGGTCTTCCCGGTTCGACAAATTCAGTCTGGATGATTTCAACGTCCGGGTCATCTGGATGAGCCGGGCTGGAGATCTCCGGGTTCTCAGAACCTCCCATAACTTGTTCAATGGATGGAGCATTGGCGACATCAGGAGCTGGTGCAGCTGGCGGCTCACGAGTAGAAGCGTCAGGAGCAGCCGTTCCGAGTTCCGGCTCAGCCAAGCTCGGTTCTTCGACTGGCTTACTTTTCTTTGTCCTCTTGCTGGGCTTTACTTGTACACTGAAAGTCAAAGGGTTAGTACAAAAACGAGTAAGATAAGCACAAAATAAACTGATCATCATTACGCGGGAGCGGTTTTGAAAGCCGGCAGGCTAGACTGTATTGAGTCGCCGGAGGAAGGTGAAGTTTCCTGGTAATTTGAGTTAGAAGGATTAAGTGGTTGATGAGTGAAGCCCGCCAAAGGGTACAAAGAATATAAGTCGAAGATAACCTCTGTCCGGCGCTTCCTTGATGCATCGGGGAGGCCGGAGGAGAGGTCTGCATCTTTGCTGGTCCGAGTCTGCCTCCGACTCTCATGAATCTGTCGCTTCAAAAGAAATTGAGGATCTTGATAAGCTAAAGGATGTGAAAATCTTACTTTCCAGGTTACCTCTTCAATCAAGTCGCCGGAGGAAATTGAGGATTTTCTGTCTCGGCAAAGGCTCGGAGTCGGAGGAAATTATAGTTACCTCTTCAATCACTTCATGACTCGCTCTGGTGTCCTCCTGCTGATAATCAGTGTTAATAAGATGGTTAAAGAAGGAGCCTAAAGAGTCAAGAGTTACCTCTGACTCGGAGGTGTCTTCCAGATGAAGCAGGTCCGAGGCGCTAGGTTTATTCCCTTTCTTACGGGGAGCGGCTTTCCTGGCGGCTTTCTTAACTTTTCTGGCTTTCTTGGCAGCTTCATGGTCATACTTGACCTTCCAGAATTTATCATTAGCCTGTAAAATACAACAAAGGTTTTTGAAGTTAAGACGAAATCGTTAAAATGGAAGGTAAAGTGTTCAGGTTAATGCTTTACCGCTGGAGCCGGGTTAGCTTTGCAGAAAGGATTTAAACCCACTCTCTCGCAATCTGCCAGGCTCTCGTTCAGAAGAGACTTGGTCGTATCATCAATACCGTCCTCAGGTAAGTCGTCTGGACTGTGCCGAAGAGGATCATCCTTCTGGCCCATGTAATCGCACATCAAGCCGGGGCGGCAGCTTAAAGGAATCACCCGCCAGGCAATTCAAACCCGGACCAGATCAATGCCATTTAGGCCGTTCCCCAGAAGAGCTTTGATCTTGTTGATGGTGGGAGTAAGTGGTTGACGTTCAGCTTGAGATAATTTATCTGGCAAGGGGTGATTTGATTCCAGACGCAGGGCGCGAAAGCCGGGCAGAGGATTCTCATCAGCCGGAGTAGTGTCTTGGCAGTAGAACCATGTCTGGTTCCAATCTTTCGGGTGGCTTGGCGGCTCAGCATAAGGGAAGAGACAATCTCTCCGTCGTTGGATTGAGATTCCGCCGAGCTCCAAGCTGGGCCCATTGGCACATTCGTTTTGGCAGTTCAGATAAAATAACTCTCTAAAGAGTAGCAAGCTGGGTTCTTCTCCAAGGTACACCTCATAGAACACTTGGAAGTTGTAGATGTTTGACACGGAATTGGGTCCAATGTCTTGAGGTCGCAGGTCGAAAATGTGCAGGACATCTCTGAAGAATTTTGAGCCGGGAGGAGCAAAGCCCCGGTTCATGTGGTCAGTAAATATGACAACTTCCCCATCCTTGGGTTGAGGTCTCTCTTCTGACGGGTCAGGAGCATGATAGGACATGACCTCTTTCTTTGGCAGGTAACCCGTTTTCATGAAATCAACTAAGGTGCTGTCAGTGACGTTGGATCTAACCCAGTTGCATGTAATGGGTGCCTTGGGCGGCATTGTGAAGGATGAAAGGCTATGACAAAAATAAAATTTCCGGTTCAACTTTAAGCCAGCGAAAATATTTCAATTCATATTCAAGGTGGCGGTTTACGGAGGGGCCTAATGATATATGGCTTATGGTGTCAGATTGTTTAAACCACCATGGGCATCATGAACAATTAAGTTATTCAAATCCATTATGAGTAACCCGGACTATTCATTGAGCATTGCTTTATAAGCCGGCGATAAGAGCCATCATGGCTGACAGATGCAGTTTTTGCCTAAGTGTTGCACAAACAAGTTTCACAAACTGGAGCTATTATTTTGGATCAAACAGTCGTGCAAGAAAGAAAATTTTCTAGACCTAAAAACGGGTACAGAGAAGTTCATAAGCTCTAATGAGGTCTTTTTGCAAGCAAAAGGGATCTTCTAGTGTTGAAAATGGGTGTGAAACTGCTACCACAGGAGTTCTGTGCTGTTTTCGGATCAAAAGAAACCGTTGTGGAAGGACTGCGAAGGAATCACGAGGAACCACGAAGAACACAGAGAACTCGCGAAACCCTAATGCGGATCTAATGTACGGGACGACAAAGACTTACTGGTGCTGATGAGCAGCGGAGGTGCGCCGCGGTTCTCTAAACTAGCTCAGGTTGATGCAGCGGCCGAGGCTGAGGAAGACGAGATGTGCGGCGGCGGCGGCGGAGCTCGGGTTCTGAGGCGTCGAGAGGAGGAAGACGATGGAAAGGGAAGAATGAGAAAGGACCCAGTCGGGCCTATTTATAAGGGAAGGCTGATAAGTGGGCGCGAGAAAAGAGGAGGCTGACAGCATGATTATCCAGCTACAGAGACGCCTCGATTTTCAGGATAGTTATTAAGATAAGGATCCGTTGAGATATGTTGGGCAGAACGTGCATTAATGGCCAATGACGTCACGGCGGGTTACCAAGAATCCAGAAGATGACGTCATGGCGGGTTATAACCTTTGCGCAAACAGAAGCCAGAAGATTTTTTCTTAAGGTATTGAAGATTGACATGAACTGGTTCAAATCAATCTGGGGCCTAATGTTGGGGATATAGTTACTGGTGTAACCCGCCTAGGATGGGCCGGGTTACGTTGCGACAGCTCTCCATTCAGAAGCCCAAGGACAGATTAAGGATGGCGGGTTAGTAATGGGCCTAAGGCCCAGAGGCGACTTAAGGCCCATAGTGTTAAACCGCCGTTATGGCCTGACTTGTAGTGTAAGGCAAGAATAGTTAAGAGTCCGAGCCGGACACTGTTTATGAGCCGGCCGGAACTCTGAGAGCCGCTGGGCGTTAACCTCTCTATATAAAGGGACGACCCGGCAGCGGTTCTGGAGAGATAACATCAAATCGGTAGCCAGGCATATCGGATTCGCTCCCTGGTCATCGAAACCCTAGTAATTCCACCTCAACTGGAGTAGGCCTTACCTTCACCGTAAGGGGCCGAACCAGTATAACCCTCGTGTCCTTTGTCCCGTTTAACCCCTTTAAGCTTCCTAGTTGCGATGGCTCCACGACTAAGTCCTTTCACAGGGCATCTGCCGTGACTATTCCACGACAACTGCAGTGGAGGAGTACTATAGTATGCTTCTGGCCATCTGACACCGAATGAACTGCTGCATGTCCACCACGTGCGGGAGGGAGAGCGTGTAGCGAAAGCTTCTCATAGTCCTGCCAGCCACCACGCTCATGGGCGAGGGAGGGACGCAACTTCATTCACTTACTACTCATGCCTTTGCGTGTATGACAGGTGGGCCCAACAGGTGGGTGGCCCACCTGTCATGCAGCCAAAGGCAGGTGCAGTTAAGGCACTGGAGCTCAGTCCACGAGGGAGAGGGCGTTGTAGTAATCAAACTTCTCGTTGTTGTACGAGTTTACGCGACACATCAAAGCACTGCACTCGATACATTTCAATAATTTGCGTTTACCGATGCATTAATTACAACGCATGCATGCATGCCGTGACTCTCCTTTTGATACTTGCATGTATTGATTTAATGCACCTTGAAGTAGTATGAATATGTGATGGTAAAGCTTTGTAATGCCCCGGCCTAAAGCAAGAGATGGTTGTGCACGAGGAGGGTGAGATCATGCAGACGGAACAGGACCCGATGATGGAGCTCTCTATGGTCTCGATGGACCTCACCTTGCTGCACTGCCCCTTGTGCCTCTGCCCCTTGAAGCCTCTAGTGTATGAGGTTCAAATACACCTCGTCTGTTCGGCTGATCGAGCAAGGTGCAGGTTTCTTGATTGATGTGCTGTTCGATTGATTTGTGCAGTGCAAGGGAGGGCACCTGGCCTGCGCGGATTGCCGCGTCGAGCGCCCCGGGAACCAGCGATAGTGCCAGAAGTGCCAGCGCGGCGGTGGCTTCGACGTGCGGAACACAGCGGTGGACGCCGTCCTCTCCTTGGTGAGGGTGGAGTGCCCGCACGAAGGCTGTGGGCTCTACGCCACTTACCACAAGCTCGCCGATCACCAGAGCGTGTGTCCGCCCGCGCCCTACAAATGCCCCGTGCCCGTCTGCGGCTACGAAGGCCCGTCGCCGGTGCTCTCCCACCACATCAGCACCATGCATCCCATGCCCGTGCATAGGATCTAGTACGACAAGGTGCTCCAGCTGCAAGTGCCACTTTCGGAGCCACGGCTCTTGCTATTCGCGGAGGAGGACGGCCGCACATTTTTCTTGGTCGGCGGCGTGCTCGACATTGGCGCGCCTATCACCGTGTCGGTCGTCTGCATCAGAGCAGGGTTGTCCCCACTGCCGCACTACGTGGCCAAGCTGTGGGTGAACGGCCCGCCCGGGAAGCCCAAAGGCAGGACCGACGCCATCAAGGTGGAAATGGAGGTGACAAGCAGCAAGGATCCCGGCGACGTCGCCGTGCAGGAGCTAACCTTCTTCACAGTTCCGCCCAAGCTGCTGGCCGGGGCTAAGCTGGTGTCCCTCCACATTCAGATTGACAAGCTCATGTCCTAAATGATTCTACAGTGCCTTTTGTTTATCTTAGTAATATGCTAATGTAGGGGTTAGCTCGGTCTACTTTAGCTTAAGAGATGGTGGGTTTTGGTGGCCATGTGTAACACCCCGGATGTGACTTTCCATATTTGTAACCCCAACTCTTGCCATTTTCGGCTATGTGTTATGATATTCCCTTCGTGGTCGGGTTTTGTCTCTCGTTTTGCATTTTGTTCATGTCATGCATTTCATATCACGTCATCATGTGCATCTCGTTTGCATACGTGTTCGTCTCATGCATCCGAGCATTTTCCCCGTTGTCCGTTTTGCAATCCGACACTCCCACATGCACCGGCGCCCCCTCCTGTCTCTTTTCGTGAGCGGTTGTTAAACGTTCTCGGAATGGACCGAGGTTTGCCAAGTGGCCTTGGTACACCACCGGTAGACCACCTGTAAAGTTTCGTTCCATTTGAAGGTCGTTTGATGCTCCAACGGTTAACCGGGTAACCGCAAAGGCCTCTTGTGTGGTGCAGCCCAACACCCCTCCAAAACAGCCCTTTAACCCAACTAAGTCACTTCCATGTTCTCCCGCGTTGGATCACGATCGTTTGGGCGAAAACCGCACCTCATTTGGAGTCTCCTAGCTCCCTCTACCTATAAATAGGTGCCTCCCCCCGGAATCCCGCAGTCCAAACCCTAAAATTTCCCCTCTCCGCGCCGGACGTGTCCGTCCGCGGCGGACAAAGCCTGTGCCGTCGCCTCCGCTCCAACCGGCGTCCGCCACGTGGCGCGCCACCATCGCCCGCGCCGCGCCAGCCCGCCGAAGCCCATCGCCGGCCCCCGCGGCCCAGTCCCCGCCGCCGACCGCGCCTCCCGCGGGCTCCCGCGCTCCGCCGCCCGCGCCCAGCGCCTCGCCGCCTCCTCGTCGCCGGTGCGCCGCCTCGTCGCCGGGCCGCCGCCCACCGCGTCGAGCTCGTCGCCGCCCGCGCCGTCCGGCCCCGCCTCCGCCTCCGCCGGCGCCGGATCCGGCCAGATCCGGCCGTCCCCGTCCGCACCGCGCCCTCTCCGACCCTCTCCGGCCACCACCGCTCCATTCTCCGGCGAGAGCTCCGGCCCCACCTCGGTTCGCGTGAGAACCCTAGATCGGAGGTTGACTTCCCCCCCTCGTTTTTCTGCTAAGTCCCGAATTTATCACTTTATGTTGCTCGGTTCATCCTGTCATATCTCATTGCATACTGCTCCGTTTTGCGTGCATGATATGTCAAAATGTTTATTGAGAGATGCTCTCCATTTTGTTCCATTGTGCCATGTTTGTTTGAGTTCATCTTGATGCCCAAATCTCCAATGCAAGAGTGCTATATGTTGTTTACTGCTGTTACTTATGAGAACTTGATGTTTTGTTATTTTTGTTGCATTTGATGTGTGCATCTTATGGGCATGAGCTCTACAGGTGTTTTTATCTATGCCATGCCATCTTTACAGAGGTGTATTCCATGTATTTTTGTGATCTATGTGGTGACTAGCACGAGCATTCAAACTAGGCATCGTGATGTTTCTGTTTTCAGGGACTTGGGATTTTGCAGTCTTTTACTGCTATTATTTTGATGCCATGTATCCATGTGGCTACAGTGAGATCCATGCTTCTTTTGAGTATGTTCAGTAAGGATGTTTTGGACATATAGTTGTGCTCTATCCATCCATGCCCCTGTTTGCAATTATGGAATGCCATAGCATGTCTCAATCTTGCTCTACTTTTGCTATAAAATGTTCCTGGCAGAATGTTAACATGATATTCAATTTTGCCATGGATGTTGCTAGAGATCCATACATGCTATGAACTTGATCTGTGCAGCTCCTATCGGGATTTGTCGGCACATTCGGGCGGCTTTGCTGGTCTTGTTTTACCATTGTCGAAATGTCTTGTAAAGCGGGATTCCGAGACTAATCGGGTCTTCCCGGGAGAAGGTTTACCCTTCGTTGACCGTGAGAGCTGATAATGTGCTAAGTTGGGACACCCCTGCAGGGTATTATCTTTCGAAAGCCGTGCCCGTGGTTATGTGGCAGATGGGAATTTGTTAATGTCCGGTTGTAGAGAACTCGACACTTGACTTAATTAAAATACATCAACCGCGTGTGTAGCCGTGATGGTCTCTTTTCGGCGGAGTCCGGGAAGTGAACACGGTTTGAGTTATGCATGAACGTAAGTAGTTTCAGGATCACTTCTTGATCATTTCTAGCTTCGCGACCGTTGCGTTGCTCCTCTTCTCGCTCTTATTTGCGTATGTTAGCCACCATATATGCTTAGTGCTTGCTGCAGCTCCACCTCATTACCCCATCCTTCCTACAAGCTTAAATAGTCTTGATCTCGTGGGTGTGAGATTGCTGAGTCCTCGTGAGTCACAGATTCTACCAACACAGTTGCAGGTGCCGACGATACCAGCGTAGGCGACGGAACCGAGCTCAAGTTGGAGTTCGACGAGGAACGTGGTCGTTACTATGTTTCGTTTCCTGACGATCAGTAGTGGAGCCCAGTTGGGACGATCGGGGATCTAGCATTTGGGGTATCTTCTTTTCATTTGGATTTGACCGTAGTCGGTCTATGTGTTGATTTTGGATGATGTATGAATTAATTTATGTATTGTGTGAAGTGGCGATTGGAAGCCAACTTTCTTTATCCCATTCTAGTTCATTACATGGGATTGTGTGAAGATGACCCTTCTTGCGAAAATACCTACAATGCGGTTATGCCTCTAAGTCGTGCCTCGACACGTGGGAGATATAGCCGCATCGTGGGCGTTACAAGTTGGTAATCAGAGCCATCCCCGACTTAGGAGCCCCCTGCTTGATCGAATCGCTGGCGTTGTTGAGTCCAGAACAAAAATGTTTTGAGTCTTAGGATTATATATATCGGAGAGTAGGATTCTTTTTACTCCTCAGTCCCTTCGTCGCTCTGGTGAGGTCTCCTGACGTAGAAGTTTTGACTCTTCTCTCCTCATATTTCACTAAATTTTTTTTAGGATCACGCGGGTATCTTGGAATCGTTCCGATGGTTTTGTGACGAGAACATTGTTCTTGGTGCCTCCTGACATTTAGGGGTTGTGGCAGTGTCCCGGGGAGTTGAGCTCCGAGGTGTTGTCGTCACAATTTTATCGTTGCAGTTCTGGAATACCTGAGTTTCGCCGACATAAAAAATCTCTTTTATGCAGTTATTGGTGAGATCACCTCGACGCCACCCAGTACTGGGGCGGGAGTTCGGGAGTATTGCCATAACTCGTATAACGGATGGTTTTCGAAGGTTGAGGTAAATGATTTCCGAAGGTTTCTTGGTTATGTGTTGAAGGATGGATACAGCTGGATCTAGGTATTGTTAGTTTGGGTGATATATTTTGTGTCCCCTGTATCCCCAACACTAGATTGCATAACCAGAAAGTTTCAGGAGTTTATAGGTGGGATTCAAGTAGCTCTTAGCATTTCTTCCCGCAGATATTTGGTTTGTGATTGGGTAATCCTTACCATTTATTTGTTCCAGTCGTACCTTGTTATTTCATTCATCAATTTCTTATCAAGTGGCTTCTCACCTTATGAAAGTGTGATGATTTACTATGGGATTCATTCGTTCATCCTCGTTCGAATTTTTATTGTGAAGACTATATGTTGCAATTTCTATCCGTTGATTCAACTTGTCTATCTGTCTATCAAGATGCTAACGGATGTCACCCTCTTCAGGATGGCTCCGCCAACGCGTTAGAATCCGGAACGCAATGAGGGGAGTCCGGCGAACCCTCCGCCACCACCTCCGCCTCCGGAGGCATGGCAAGCTATCATGGTAGCCACCAACGCCAATGCTCAGATGATTTTGCAACTCTTGCAAGAGCGTACCCAAGGGCAAGGAAACCAAGGAAATCAAGGCCAAGGCAACAATCAGCCTCACTTCGCTACCCTCAACTAGTTCCTTGCAAATCAGAGGAAGTCTTTCAACTACCGTGCCGAGGCCACAGACGCCGATGATTGGATCGTGGACATCAACAAGCATTTTGAATGTAGCAATGTCAGGCCTGAGGACTTTGTCAAGTTTGCTTCTTTTCAACACAAGGATCAAGCTGCCGAGTGGTATCAACAATACAAAGATTCCAGAGGAGGTCGTGTGATTACCTGGGATGATTTCCGCCGAGACTTCAATGCTCACCACATTCCACAAAGTGTTGTTGAGAGCAAGCGTGAGGAGTTCCGCAATCTCAAGCAAGGCAGCATGTCCGTGTATCAATACAATACCCAATTTCAGAAACTCGCTCGCTTCGCTAAGCAAGACGTTCCTGATGAAAAGAGCATGATCTATCAATTCAGAGGTGGCCTTAGAGAAGATCTGCAATTACCTCTCGTGCTTTTTGAGCCGACCAAGTATGATGATTTCTACAACATGGCACTGAAGCAAGAAGCTGCCCAGCTCAAGTGTGAGGCTTCTAAGAAGAGAGTCAGGGACGCAGTTCAGTCTTCTTCTTCCTCACTAGTGGCTGCTAAGCAACAGAAGTTCTGGTTTCCTCCTCCTCCTCCGTTTCGTCAGCCTTTCCAGCAGAAGAACAAAGGTGGCCATGGATCTTCCCACCCACCCAACCCTGGCTATCAGAACAAGTCTCAGAATCAAGCTCCAAAGTCGAATGCTCCTTATCATCGTCCACTCTCGGAGGTGACTTGCAACAAATGTCAGCAGAAAGGTCACTATGCTAACAAGTTCTTCAACCAAAGGCTCCTTCCGCCTCCTCCTCCCGTGAGATCTTCCAGCAATGCAGTGGTCAAGCATAATCCCAAGTCTGCAAAGGTGAACATGATGAATGCAACTCAAGCGGAGGAATCTACTGATGTGATAATGGGTAATCTCTCAGTTAATGATATTCCTGCAAAAGTTTTATTTGATACCGGTGCATCTATTTCTTTCATATCAAGACCTTTTGCATCCATGAACAATTTGCATACTGTCGATCTTCCTAAGCCGATAGAGGTTTCCTCTCCGGGCTTGTTCATGAATACCAAAATGATGGCTCCGGATGTTTCTATCAAGATGGGCAACTATAAATTTTTATCTTCTCCAATGGTTCTTGGCGACTCTGATATTGATCTAATTCTCAGGATGGACTGGCTTTCTAAGCACAAGGCTCAACTTGATTGTGCTACCAGGGAAATTCAATTAACACACTCTTCTGAGGATGTTATCATCTATGCCGCTCGTGATGAAACCATTCGGTTGTTTTCTCTCAATGGGAAGGGCGAGTTGGATGCTATCTCTCATATTCCAGTCGTTTGTGAGTACCAAGATGTCTTTCTAGAAGAGCTTCCGGGTATGCCTCCTCACCGGCCAGTCGAATTCGTTATCGATCTTGAGCCTGGCACTAAACCCGTTTGCAAGTGTCGTTACAAGCTTGGACCCAAGGAACTGAAGGAATTGAAGAAACAGCTCGATGAACAAGAGCGCCTGGGTCTGATCAGACCGAGTTCATCTCCATGGGGTTGTGGAGTTCTTTTTGTCCAGAAGAAGGATGGCATGGACCGACTTTGTGTCGACTACCATCCATTGAACAAGAAGACAATCAAGAACAAGTATCCACTTCCCAACATCAATGAGCTATTCGAGCAACTTAAAGGTGCTAAAGTATTCTCCAAGCTTGACCTTCGAATGGGTTATCATCAGATTCACATTCGTGAAGAAGATATTCCCAAGACAGCATTCAGAACAAGTTTTGGTTCTTATGAATATACTGTCATGTCTTTCGGCCTTGTCAATGCTCCTCCAACATTCTCTCGAATGATGAACTTCATCTTCAACCCCTATACCAATGAATTCGTCCTGGTGTATCTCGATGATATCTTGGTCTTCTCCAAGAATAAGAAGGACCATGCCAAACATTTGCGATTGGTGCTCGACAAGCTCAGAGAGTATCAATTCTATGCGAAGTTTTCCAAATGTGAGTTTTGGCTTGATGAAGTTCTTTACCTTGGTCATATCATCTCTGCCAAGGGCATCGCTGTTAATCCCGAGAAGGTGTCTGCAATTGTGAATTGGGAACCTCCTCAGAGTGTCAAGCAGCTCCGCAGTTTCCTTGGTCTTGCAAGCTATTGCCGAAGATTCGTTGAGAATTTCTCTAAGATTGCAAAGCCTCTTTCCAACCTCCTCCAGAAACATGTGAAGTATGCCTGGACTCCTGAGTGTGACGTTGCTTTCAACACTCTCAAAGAGAAACTCGTCACAGCTCCTGTCTTAACTCCTCCTGACGAATCCAAGCCATTCGAAGTTTTCTGTGATGCTTCTCTTCAAGGTCTCGGTGCTGTGTTAATGCAACAGAAGAAAGTTGTGGCCTATACCTCTCGTCAGTTGAAGCCCAACGAAAAGAACTACCCCACTCACGATCTTGAGTTGGCGGCAGTTGTCCATGCATTAATAACATGGAGACATCTCTTGTTGGGAAGGAAAGTGGCCATATTCACCGATCACAAGAGTCTCAAGTACATCTTCACTCAGCCCAACCTCAACCTCAGGCAAACTCGATGGGTCGAAATGATTCAAGAGTACAATCCGAGTATTGAATATACTCCAGGCAAGGCCAATGTCATTGCAGATGCTTTGAGCAGGAAGGCTTATTGCAGCAGCTTAATTCTCAAGCCATTTCAACCGGATCTTCGCGAAGCGTTCCGCAAACTGAATCTCCAAGTTGTTCCTCAAGGTTTTCTTGCCAACCTCCTAGTCGCTCCAACCTTGGAAGACCAAATTCGTGAGGCACAACTTCTTGATGCCATGGTGAAGAAGGTGAAACGTGGTATTGACAAGGGCATTTCCAAATACAAGTGCTATCGCATTGATGACCGAGACACTTTATTCTTCGAGGACCGGATTGTGGTTCCTAAAGGTGATCTAAGGAAGGCCATAATGAATGAAGCGCACAATTCTCTTCTTTCCATTCATCCTGGAAGTACGAAGATGTACCATGACCTCAAGCAGTCGTATTGGTGGACTCAAATGAAGCGAGAGATTGCTCAATTCGTGAACGAATGTGATGTCTGTCGAAGGGTGAAAGCAGAACACCAACGACCAGCTGGTCTCCTCCAACCTCTTGCTATTCCAGAATGGAAGTTTGATCATATCGAAATGGACTTCGTGACTGGATTTCCTAAGTCCAAGCGCGGAAATGATGCTATCTTCGTTGTCATCGACAAGCTTACTAAAGTGGCTCATTTCCTTCCAATCAAAGAATCTATCACAGCAGCTCAGTTGGCAGAGCTATACACCTCCAGGATTGTCTCCTTGCACGGCATTCCACAATTGATTTCTTCAGATCGTGGAAGCATCTTCACTTCTAAGTTCTGGGACTCCTTTCAGAAGGCCATGGGCACCAACATTCGCTTCAGCACAGCTTTCCATCGTCAAACTAGTGGCCAAGTCGAGCGAGTCAATCAAATCCTTGAAGATATGCTCAGGGCGTGTGTCATTTCCTTTGGCATGAAGTGGGAAGATTGTCTTCCATATGCCGAGTTCTCCTACAACAACAGCTTCCAAGCGAGTCCGTGCAAGGCCCCATTCGAGATTCTATATGGCAGAAAGTGCCGTACTCCTCTCAATTGGTCAGAGACTGGTGAACGCCTACTTCTTGGCAATGACTTAATCACAGAGGCTGAAGAAATGTGTAAAGTCATCTGTGAAAATCTCAAACCCGCGCAATCGCGCCAGAAGAGTTACTATGATAGCAAGCATCGTGACTTGGCTTTCGAGATCGGAGACCATGTCTACCTCCGCGTATCTCCAATGAAAGGCACTCGTCGCTTCGGTATCAAAGGGAAGCTTGCTCCTAGATACGTGGGTCCTTTCAAGATCATTGGCAAAAGAGGCGACCTCGCATATCAACTTGAGCTTCCCTCCAACTTCGCGAACGTGCACGATGTGTTCCACGTGTCACAGCTTCGCAAGTGCTTCAAGACTCCTGAGCGCACCATCAACTTTGAAGAGATTGATCTCCAAGAAGATCTGTCTTATCATGAGCACCCCGTTGCTATTCTTGAAGAAACCGAACGCAAGACTCGTAACAAGTCAATCAAATTCCTGAAAGTGAAGTGGTCACACCATTCCGACCGAGAAGCCACCTGGGAGCGCGAGGACCACCTCCGTTCCGATTATCCGGAGTTCTTTCAGTCCTAGATCTCGGGACGAGATCCTCTCGTAGTGGTGGAGTGTTGTAACACCCCGGATGTGACTTTCCATATTTGTAACCCCAACTGATGCCATTTTCGGCTATGTGTTATGATATTCCCTTCGTGGTCGGGTTTTGTCTCTCGTTTTGCATTTTGTTCATGTCATGCATTTCATATCACGTCATCATGTGCATCTCATTTGCATACGTGTTCGTCTCATGCATCCGAGCATTTTCCCTGTTGTCCGTTTTGCAATCCGACACTCCCACATGCACCGGCGCCCCCTCTCGTCTCTTTTCGTGAGCGGGTGTTAAACGTTCTCGGAATGGACCGAGGTTTGCCATGTGGCCTTGGTACACCACCGGTAGACCATCTGTCAAGTTTCGTTCTATTTGAAGGTCGTTTGATGCTCCAACGGTTAACCGGGTAACCGCAAAGGCCTCTTGTGTGGTGCAGCCCAACACCCCTCCAAAACAGCCCTTTAACCCATCTAAGTCATTTCCATGCTCTCCGTCGTTGGATCAGGATCGTGTGGGCGAAAACCACACCTCATTTGGAGTCTCCTAGCTCCCTCTACCTATAAATACGTGCCTCCCCCGGAATCCCGCAGTTCAAACCCTAGAATTTCCCCTCGCCGTGCCGGACGTGTCCGTCCGCGCCGGACAAAGCCCGCGCCGCCGCCTCCGCTCCAACCGGCGTCCGCCACATGGCGCGCCACCGTCGCCCGCGCCGCGCCAGCCCGCCGAAGCCCATCGCCGGCCCCCGCGGCCCAGTCACCGCCGCCGACCGCGCCTCCCGCGGGCTCCCGCGCCCCGCCGCCGCGCCCAGCGCCTCGCCGCCTCCTCGTCGCTGGTGCACCGCCTCGTCGCCGGGCCGCCGCCCACCGTGTCGAGCTCGTCGCCGCCCGCGCTGTCCGGCCCCGCCTCCGCCGGCGCCGGATCCGGCCAGATCCGGCCGTCCCCGTCCGCACCGCGCCCTCTCCGACCCTCTCCGGCCGCCACCGCTCCTTTCTCCGGCAAGAGCTCCGGCCCCGCCTCAGTTCGCGTGAGAACCCTAGATCGGAGGTTGACTTTCCCCCCTCGTTTTTCTGCTAAGTCCCGAATTTATCACTTTATGTTGCTCTGTTCATTATGTCATATCTCATTGCATACTGCTCCATTTTGCGTGCATGATATGTCAATATGTTCATTGCGAGATGCTCTCCATTTTGTTCCATTGTGACATGTTTGTTTGAGTTCATCTTGATGCCCAAATCTCTGATGCAAGAGTGCTATATGTTGTTTACTGCTGTTACTTATCAGAACTTGATGTTTTGTTATTTTTGTTGCATTTGATGTGTGCATCTTATGGGCATGAGCTCTACAGGTGTTTTGATCTATGCCATGCCATCTTTACAGAGGTGTATTCCATGTATTTTTTTGATCTATGTGGTGACTACCACAAGAATGCAAACTAGGCTTCGTGATGTTTCTGTTTTCAGGTACTTGGGATTTTGCAGTCTTTTACTGCTGTTATTTTGATGCCATGTACCCATGTGGCCACACTGAGTTCCATGCTTCTTTTGAGTATGTTCAGTAAGGATGTTTTGGACATATAGTTGTGCTCTATCCATCCATTCCCCTGTTTGCAATTATGGAGTTCCCTAGCATGTCTCAATCTTGATCTACTTTTGCTATAAAATGTTCCTGGCAGAATGTTAACATGATATTCAATTTTGCCATGGATGTTGCTAGTGATCCATACATGCTATGAACTTGATATTGCCATGGATAGCTTCACGAACATGTCTTCTTGCTGTTGGTAGGCTTGTTTTGTCATGAATTGCCTTGTGATGGGTGAATCGAGCTCACAAAGATGCCTTCAAAATTCTGTTAATGCCATGCTCTGTTTTCTGCCAAGTCTGAAACCTGTTAACAAAACTTGATATGTTTACATGGGTGCCATCATATCTTTTGTGCCTTTTTGTCTCATAGCCAGTAAGAGACTTTTGTTCTATGCATTTCGTAGATTAATGACATGGCTTGTTGTGCTATGATAAGTTCTTGTAGCATGTTGATTGCTTGCTCTGAACATTGCTACCTGATGCTGTTTCAGCCATGTTCAGTATTTTCACCAAGTCTGGGAAGCTGATATCTTTTGCACTTTTGCAATGCTTGTTTGAACCTGTTATTGTGTGATCTAGCTGTAGCTCAGTGTTCATCTTTTGTCAACCATCTTGAGTGCATCACTGTCATATGCTTTGTTGTTATGTTGGAGTGCAGTAGCTTAGCTTCTTGTTGAAAAGTAAGTGGCATCATGCTGTTAATCGCAGAATTGTGCCATTCTTGTTTTGCTTGCCATTTGCAAACCGTGTATCCGTTTCCTGTGATCTTTATATCGATTTCGACCGAAATCATCTCATCTTTCGAGTGTCATACTTGGTTTGCCAAGTTGATGCCTTGTTCATCTTTTCCCTTCTGAAGCACGCATATGCATTGCATATCACATCTCGCATATCATGTCATGTATTGCATCATGTTGCTTGTGCATTTCCCGTGATTGATTGTTGGTCCTTTGCTTGTGTTCTTGCTTTTGGTAGAGCCGGGAGACGAGTACGCTTATGAGGAACCTGTTGAGAAAGCTTACGAGGATCAAGCTTTCGACAACTCTGAGAACCTCGCAGGCAAGATGACCATACCCTCAAAATCACTTCTATCTTTGCTTTGCTAGTTGTTCGCTCTATCACTATGCTGTGATACCTACCACTTGCTATATCATGCCTCCCATATTTCCATGTCAAGCCTCTAACCATCCTTTCCTAGTAAACCGTTGTTTGGCTAAGTTACCGCTTTTGCTCAGCCCTTCTTATAGCGTTGCTAGTTGCAGGTGAAGTTGAAGTTGGTTCCATGTTGGAACATGGATATTTTTTGGCATATCACAATATCTCTTATTTAATTAATGCATCTATATATTTGGTAAAGGGTGGAAGGCTCGGTCTTATGCTTGGTGTTTTGTTCCACTCTTGCCGCCCTAGTTTCCGTCATACCGGTGTTATGTTCCTTGATTTTGCGTTCCTTACGCGGTTGGGTGATTTATGGGACCCCCTTGACAGTTCGCCTTGAATAAAACTCCTCCAGCAAGGCCCAACCTTGGTTTTACATTTGCCTACCTAAGCCTTTTTCCCTTGGGTTTTCGCGAGCCAGAGGGTCATCTTTATTTAAACCCCCGGGCCAGTGCTCCTTCGAGTGCTGGCACAAACCGGGCGATGTCCAGCGCCCTCTGGGCAACCAGGGTCTATGCCAACCCGACGTCTTGCCCATCCAGTGTGCCCTGAGAACGAGATATGTGCAGCTCCTATCGGGATTTGTCGGCACATTCGGGCGGCTTTGCTGGTCTTATTTTACCATTGTCGAAATGTCTTGTAAACCGGGATTCCGAGACTGATCGGGTCTTCCCGGGAGAAGGTTTATCCTTCGTTGACCGTGAGAGCTTATAACGGGCTAAGTTGGGACACCCCTGTAGGGTATTATCTTTCGAAAGCCGTGCCTACGGTTATGTGGCAGATGGGAATTTGTTAATGTCCGGTTGTAGAGAACTCGACACTTGACTTAATTAAAATACATCAACCGCGTGTGTAGCCGTGATGGTCTCTTTTCGGCGGAGTCCGGGAAGTGAACACGGTTTGAGTTATGCATGAACGTAAGTAGTTTGAGGATCACTTCTTGATCATTTCTAGCTTCGCGACCATTGCGTTGCTCCTCTTCTCGCTCTTATTTGCGTATGTTAGCCACCATATATGTTTAGTGCTTGCTGTAGCTCCACCTCATTAGCCCATCCTTCCTACAAGCTTAAATAGTCTTGATCTCGCGGGTGTGAGATTGCTGAGTCCTCGTGACTCACAGATTCTACCAACACAGTTGCAGGTGCCGACGATACCAGCGCAGGCGATGCAACCGAGCTCAAGTGGGAGTTCGACGAGGAACGTGGTCGTTACTATGTTTCGTTTCCTGATGATCAGTAGTGGAGCCCAGTTGGGACGATCGGGGATCTAGCATTTGGGTATCTTCTTTTCATTTGGATTTGACCGTAGTCGGTCTATGTGTGGATTTTGGATGATGTATGAATTAATTTATGTATTGTGTGAAGTGGCGATTGTAAGCCAACTCTCTTTATCCCATTCTTGTTCATTACATGGGATTGTGTGAAGATGACCCTTCTTGCGACAATACCTACAATGCGGTTATGCCTCTAAGTCGTGCCTTGACATGTGGGAGATATAGCCGTATCGTGGGTGTTACACCATGCAACAATTACTTCGACATTAGATCAGCAGTTAAAGTAATTTCCAACAGTTGAATGGATATTTTGTGTCTGTTGGATATAAAGATCCTTTGGGTAAGAAGTATAATAGCTTATAAGAAGTATAACAGCTTATATGCTTGTTTGTTCAGGAAGTGTTGCATACTGGTGCGAGTTGACGCGACACATCAAAGTAGTACTACTACTAGTAGTACTCCCTCCGATCCTAATTTCTCTGCGCATAAGGCTGGTCATAGTGGGAGTAACATAGGCAGTAACATAGATGCCACATAAGCAAAAATGATGAGGTGGCAAGTAATTAATGAGGAGAGAGGCAAATAGAGTAACATAAATATGTTACCATCACATAGCGCTTTCCAATGCAAAATGAGTCTACAAAGTACTACCTGTGTCATGGTTTATTGGTCCCCATTGTAATCTGTGCCAAATTTTCACCATAAATTTAACTAACAAAATGTTCATGCATGTCACAAAAAATTATATCATTGAAAACTATGTTCAAATACGAATCCAACAATATAATTTTTCTTGACATGCACTAATATTTTATCAGTTAAATCTTTGGTCAAAATTTAGCACAGATTACAATGGGGACTAATAAACCAGGACAGAGGTAGTAATAAATGAAGACATCTATGTTATCACATACTATGAAGGTACTACCTCCGTCCTGGTTTATTGGTCCTCATTGTATTTATTGCCAAAGTTTCACCATAAATTTAACTAACAAAATGTTCATGCATGTCATAAAAAATTACTACTACCACGCTATATTTAATTGCAAACCTGTTCACACCGATCAAAACCTAAATGGTTTCCCACTTAGGAGCATATTAGTACTTGGTTATAAATACTACTATGCAAGGATGACTGCACATTCCTCCTCAACTCCTCATCCACAAAAACAAACAAGTCATTCAGCATCCTTCCCTTGCATCTGCCATGGCCAGCGTGAGTTCTGGGTTGAGAGATTACCACCAGGGAGATGCGAGTATGGAAGTGGAAACACGAGAGATGTCCCGCCTCGCCGCGAAAGCAGCCGACATATCCCGCCGCATGGAAGTAGCAGCACAAAGGTCCTGCCGCGCTACCGAAGCAGCACGAAGGTCCCGCCGCGCCGTCGATGCAGTAGACTGGTCCAGCCGTGCCGCCAAAGCAGCAGAGATGTCCCGCCACGCCGCGAATGCAGCAAAGATGTCCCGCCGCGCCGCAGCGGCCTGGGAAAATGTCTCGCGGGTAGGCGACGACTCTTACAGGTACATGGATGCGATCATCCATAGCTAGATGGATCAGATCTCCGGCTAGGTGAGGTTGCAGGACGACATGAATGCCTCGTCTGAAGAGGCTACCGACGTCATCCAGCAACTAAGGGAGGGCAATGAGAGGCTCTGGGCCGAGCGCGACCTGCTGAGGGCGAAGATCGTCCGAAGTACAGAGCAACAGGAGGAGACCAGTGCTTCGTTGAAGAGGACCGGCGTCATCGTCAAGAAACTTATGGACGAGAATGACATGCTCCGCATCGAGCGCCAAAGGCTGGTGGAGGAATCCGTGGATGCTCTCAAGCAGCGTCTTGAGGACACGACAGAGCTCATCGCCGCTCGCCGTGGAGACTAGTTCCCGTGGCCTGCAGCAACACATCAAGAAAGTAGAGATCAGCGAGCCAGATCGTTGGCTTCCTTCTTCTTTTGACCTTGTGTATTTCGGGCGTAACCGCATGTGGCTTTTTTAATTATCTTCCTAATTATGTAAGACACTTATTATCCACTGTCCTCGTCCTTATATATTCATCAGTCTTGCTATAAGTCGCAGTAGATGCTATATATGTCCATCGGATCTTACATCAAGATCCGTGCAAAATTTTCTTTTCAGATTTTCTTTTCTCTCTCTTAAATCTCAGTCGAGTGAGACATAGCCACGCCATTAAACAAAGGCTCGGGCGCCATTAATGGAGACCTTGGGAGAGAGGTGGATGACAGATGGAGGTGATACATCTCCAACGTATCTATAATTTTTGATTGTTCCATGCTATTATATTATCTGTTTTGGATGTTTATGGGCTTTATTAAACACTTTTATATTATTTTTGGGACTAACCTATTAACCCAGAGCCCAGTGCCAGTTCCTGTTTTTTCCCTTGTTTCAGTGTTTCAAAGAAAAGGAATATCAAACGGAGTCCAAACGAAATAAAACCTTCGGGAGAAGTTATTTGTGGAAAGAAAGCAATCCAGGAGACTTGGAGTGCACGTCAGGGGATCAACGAGGAGAGCATGAGGCAGGAGGGCGCGCCCACCCCCCCGGGCATGCCCACCCCCCTGGGCGCGCCCTCCACCCTTGTGGGTCCCTCGTGGCTCCCCTGACTGACTTCTTTCGCCTATATATCTCAATATACCCTAAAACCATCGGGGAACAGAATAGATCGGGTGTTCCGCCGCTGCAAGCCTCTGTAGCCACCAAAAACCAATCGGGACCCTGTTCCGGCACCTTGCCGGAGGGGGTATCCCTCATCGGTGGCCATCTTCATCATCTCGGCGCTCTCCATGACGAGGATGGAGTAGTTCACCCTCGGGGCTGAGGGTAGGTACCAGTAGCTATGTGTTTGATCTCTCTCTCTCTCTCTCTCTCGTGTTCTTCAGGTGATACGTTCTTGATGTATCGCGAGCTTTGCTATTATAGTTGGATCTTATGATGGTTCTCCTCCTCTACTCTCTTGTAATGGATTGAGTTTTCCCTTTGAAGTTATCTTATCAGATTGAGTCTTTAAGGATTTGAGAACACTTGATGTATGTCTTGCCGTGCTTATCTGTGGTGACAATGGGATATCACGTGATCCACTTGATGTATGTTTTGGTGATCAACTTGCGGGTTCCGCCCATGAACCTATGCATAGGGGTTGGCACACGTTTTCGTCTTGACTCTCTGGTAGAAACTTTGGGGCACTCTTTGAAGTTCTATGTGTTGGTTGAATAGATGAATCTGAGATTGTGTGATGCATATCGTATAATCATGCCCACGGATACTTGAGGTGACAATAGAGTATCTAGGTGACATTAGGGTTTTGGTTGATTTGTGTCTTAAGGTGTTATTCTAGTACGAACTCTATTATAGATTGAACGGAAAGAATAGCTTCGTGTTATTTTACTACGGACTCTTGAATAGATTGAGCAGAAAGAATAACTTTGAGGTGGTTTCGTACCCTACCATAATCTATTTGTTTGTTCTCCGCTATTAGTGACTTTGGAGTGACTCTTTGTTGCATGTTGAGGGATATTTATATGATCCAATTATGTTATTATTGTTGAGAGAACATGCACTAGTGAAAGTATGAACCCTAGGCCTTGTTTCCTAGCATTGCAATACCGTACGCTCACTTTTATCACTAGTTACCTTGCTGTTTTTATATTTTCAGATTACAAATACTCATATCTATCATCCATATTGCACTTATATCACCATCTCTTCGCCGAACTAGTGCATCTATACAATTTACCATTGTATTGGGTGTGTTGGGGACACAAGAGACTCTTTGTTATTTGGTTGCAGGGTTGCTTGAGAGAGGCCATCTTCATCTTATGCCTCCCACGGACTGATAAACCTTAGGTCATCCACTTGAGGGAAATTTGCTACTGTCCTACAAACCTCTGCACTTGGAGGCCCAACAACGTCTACAAGGAGAAGGTTGCGTGGTAGAAATCAGCAGGTCAAAGGGCTCTCCTCCCGATAAGCACGCGCAGGGGTCTGATCGCATGCCTCCCGTACTCAAATAGCTACCCTGCATGGCGCCTCCTAGCTAATAAAAAAAGAGGACGCGTGACGGCACGAAAATGGTAAATAGAACGCCCACGGTTTCAATAATACTTGTGTTTCCGATTGTAACGTGACAACACTTGTTCCAAAATGACTTTGTTGATTGTTAATGTGTGCGCCTTCGCAAATCGGACAACAAAATTACCACAGCATGTTGGTGCCATGTCATGACACCAAGCCAAGTTTCATGATTTTCATGCGTGTTTTGGATTTACAGGAATTAAAAAACCAAGTTTCTTAATGTTTCCAGCCGAGCCACGACGCCCAGATGTTTGAATTTCATTCCCATTTCTTGCATGGGACCTAGAAATTTACCCGAGGACACACATGTGATTTTCCAACCAACTTTGGTGCACTAGAGCATGTGCTTGTATTTCAAATTTGAATTATGCACACAAAGGTGACACGTTCCCTCTCAGAACCACGAGCCTTCTTGAGAGACGCTCTGGTTTGCAAGAAGCTTATACCAAAACTTGTTCCTATTCTGCCAATTTGTTTACCACAACATGGTAGTACCATGACATGACACCATGCCAAGTTTCATGATTTTCAGGCGTGTTTTGGATTTACAAGAATTTTAAAACCAAGTTTCTCAATGTCCTCGGCCGAGCCACAATGCCCAGATGTTTGAATTTCATTCCATTTCTTGCATGGGACCTAGAAATTCACCCGAGGACACACATGTGATTTCTCAACCAACTTTGGTGCACGGGAGCATGTGCTTGTAGTTCAAATTTGAATTATGCACATTAAATAACCAGAAACTCAATTAATGTATAAAAAAGGCCAAACGAACCAGAATAATTCCAAAATTTAACAGGGCACTCATGTAGTTCTATGTTGCCTCTGTAAAGAAACTCAAGGGGGGCAGCGTATATTGTTTCGCACTCAAAGGTGACACGTTCCGTCTTAGAACCACGGGCCTTCTTGAGAGAAGCTCCGGTTTGCAAGAAGCTTATACCAAAACTTGTTCCTATTCGGCCAATTTTTTTACCACAGCATGGTAGTACCATGACATGACACCATGCCAAGCTTCATGATTTTCAGGCGTGTTTTGGATTTACAAGAATTTTAAAACCAAGTTCCTCAATGTTCTCGGCCGAGCCACGATGCCCAGATGTTTGAATTTCATTCCCATTTCTTGCATGGGACCTAGAAATTCACCTGAGGACACACATGTGATTTTTCAACCAACTTTGGTGCACGGGAGCATGTGCTTGCAGTTCAAATTTGAATTATGCACATTAAATGACCAGAAACTCAATTAATGTATAAGAAAGGCCAAACGAACCCGGAATAATTCCAAAATTTAACAGGGCACTCATGTAGTTCTATGTTGCCTCTGTAAAGAAACTCAAGGGGGGGTAGCGTATATCGTTTCACACTCAAAGGGGACACATTCCCTCTCAGAACCATGAGCCTTCTTGCGATAAGCTCCGGTTTGCAAGAAGCTTATACCAAAACTTGTTCCAAATCGGCCCAATTTTTTACCACAACATTTTAATGTCATGACATGACACCATGCCTAGTTTCATGATTTCTAGGCGAGTTTTGGATTTACATGAATTTAAAAACCAAGTTTCTCGATGTTCTTGGCCGAGTCACGACACCCAGATGTTTGAATTTATTCCCATTTCTTGCATGGGACCTAGAAATTCACTCAAGGACACACATGTGATTTTTCAACCAACTTTGGTGCATCGAAGCATGTGCTTGCAGTTCAAATTAGGATTATGCACATTAAATGTCTAGAAACTCATTTAATGTATAAAAAAGGCCAAACGAACCCAGAACAATTCCAAATTTTAACGGGGCACTCATATAGTTTTATGTTGCCTCTGTAAAGAAAATTAGGGGGGAGGCAGCGTATATCGTTTTGCACGCAAAGGTGACATGTTCCCTCTCGGAACCACGAGGCCTGTTGAGAGAATCTCTGGTTTTGCAAGAAGCTTATACCAAAACTTGTCCCAATTTAGCCAAAACTTATACATATGAAAACATGGTTTAGATTATCCCGAACATCTCGCCACCTAGAGCAATGTACTCTGATTTGAACTCAACATAAAATAGATACAAATATTTGAATTGGAGATCGTATGGTACATGTAGTTCATAGTGAAATATGATTACTGCTATATGCATTTTTTTTGTTATCAAGATAATATTTAAATGATTGTATAACTTGACAATAATCATATTCAAATAAGGAAAATTGATTCAAATTTAGTCCATATGGTAGACGACAATATATATGTTCATAGGGTGGAGTAAAATGTTCATATATGATGGAAGATCAAAATGTAGGACTACATCCATTATAAACCGCAAGGTCACCTAACGATATATTCGAATTCAACATAATGTGGATTCAAAAATTGAAATTTGAGATCCTGTCATTTGTAATCAGATAAAAAGGGACATGATTCTTTCTTTTGGTGGGAATTGATTTGTTTTTTGTTGTTGTTGAGGGAAGTGCGAGTTGATTTGGTACTGTATAGGGTAATCTTGTTCTCCCGATTTTTTTACATTTTTCTTGTAGTTTTTTCAATGACATTTAGAGCAATATCGTAAAAGGGGACATGACTCTCTTGTGTCTTGTATGAATTGTTTTTTTGTACACGTTAAGTTTGTTCTGCCGAACAAGGAATCCGCGCCTTGTTGTCCCGAAATTTTAGAGCTCGAGTATCTTTTGTCTCATCTGCTTTGAAACTCCCGCCTCTTCAACCCACGCCACGCCTTATTATACCGAAATTTCGACGCGCGCGAAAACTCCCTCCTCATCCGAAATCGGTCCCGCAGCCCACACACGAGAAATCCCCCTTTCTATCCCTCAGCCGGAAATGCCGGCTCGACGTCGCGATGTCAAAACCGGTGGGGGTACAGTGGTAACTTACCCCACATTTTGGACAAGCGCGTCCCTAAGCAATGGATCCCCTACCTTCCCCTTCGTCTCCCCCATTCGTACACCGAGGCCACCAAAACCCATGAAACCCCACGCTCCTCCGTCGGCCTCCCGACCGCCGCCCAGCCGGAGACTCTTCCCCGACGACATCGTCCACCGCAATAGCTCGCCGTCCCTCATCCACCGCACTGGATGATGATCCATTGTCGATCTCGTTGTCCCGCCGGATCAGCCGCCCCGTCCTCCACCTCCAAGGAGCTGCCCCGACGTTTGCCTCATCTATCACGCCACCTCCATCCCTACAACGCCGTCTTGACCTGCCCCACCAGAACAGCAGCACCCTCACCAATTGCTCCGATGAAGCCGAGGCCAACTCGGCGCCACCAAGGAGGTTCTGCACTCACCGTTGCATTTTATCTTTTATTCGATCTCACGGGGCTGCCGGTGCTCGATACCGAGCAGCCATGGCGGGTCTCCATCGACGACACCGTCGCTGGCCACTTCATTCACGGGGTCTCTCCGCCATGGCGTTGCTTCCTTGGCGGCGACTTCCACACCGGCACTAGCTGCAGCTGCTCTGGCTCTCGCTCGCACTGTTGCTGCTGCTCTGGCACTCGCTCGCGCTGCGGCTCTGTTCTTGCTGTCGGTCGCGCTGCTGCACTGCTCGTGCTTTCATTCGTGCTGCTGCTCTGCTCTGCTATTGCTTTCGGTCGCGCTGCTGCTCCGCTCTTGCTCTCGTTCGTGCTGCTGCTCTGCTCTTGCTCTCGCTCGCGCTGCTGCTGCTGCACGACCTCCGGCAGCTACAGGAGTTGCTGCTTTAGCACTCGCTCGCGGTGCTGCTGCACGACTTGCTCTCTGCTAGTCCGTTCCCTGCTCGAGCGTCTGCTGATTTAGATCACTGCTTCTGTGCTACTAGTGCTCGAACGCCCTAAACATCTATTGCAATCCTCTTCTACTAGTTCAATCAGTTTCGACAGTAAAATTCAGTTTCGACGATAAAGTTCAGTTGCTTCAGTATTTACAACATCTGTTGGAGCGGCCATGGCGCGACTGATGTGTTTTACATCTAGCACTTTTTGGTGATGTATTTTACATTATCTATTGTAGATGATATTAGAGTCCCACTTCAGATTAACGTTGTCTATCTTGTCCTGCTTTAGCCTCGTCGCCGTACACCTCACCGGAGCTGCTTTAACAACGGAACCGTCCATCACAGCGGAGCAGTACCCTCGGCGCCGTTTCCAGAGGCCTCAGATCTTCTTCCCCGCCTCCAACAGTCACACCAGCATCACCATCCTCCACGTCCAACCCAATGATGCTGAGGTCGACAAGGCTATGCCAAAGAGGTTGTACACTCATTGCATCACTTTGTTACTCTGCATTCATGTCGATCCATCAGGGATCCTTTGCTATGGAACTACTATGGTACTAGTACTCGTGCTATTTACTTCATTTTCAGATGGGCGTCAAAGAAAACTCTGTGTGTATGTCCTGCTCCTGTCGTGCCGTCATCCACCCCACCTGAGGTGCACCATCGACAGAAGTGTTCACTGTAGCAGAGATTCCCCTGCAGACTTTCTTTCACCACCTCAAATCATCTTCCTCGTTGCCGGTAGCCACGCCAACTGCATTACCATCATCGACTGAGCAGATGAACCTGAGGACTACACAGTTTCGGAAGAGAGGTCGCAGTCTTTCGTGTTTGCTTACGTTATATATCGGTTATTATTACCTGCTACTTTATCGTTCAAACTTGAGTTTTGAAATGCCCGTGGGTCTCATATCGAGGCAGCAACGAATAGTATCTGTCTACTATCTGGTTCATCTGGGTCTTCTATGTGGTTCATGTTGGGTGGCCAACAAACATTAGATGATCCATTGTCTCTCTTTTTAAACTGAAGCTATAACCTACCTGCTATCATTAGTTTTGGATCTATCTACTCGTTTTCTACCATCAGTCTTGATTTCTACATGCTCCCCTTAGGCCTTACAAAATCTAACTATTTTTTATTATGCATGTCAGTTATTGTACACAATCGTACTGAACATGTAGAGAAAAAGAGAAGACCATTGCGTGGGAATATAATGTCATGCAGACGCCGCTCCATGGTGGGCGAAGTGGGCCCCCTCCCGCCATTCCAGATTGTATTCCAGAGGAAGATAACTGTTCAGATGGGGATTCAGAGGGAGCCGACCACTCCTATTTACCAACTGGGGTGTTTGCTCTAACCTGGCATGCTGATATTGGTCATATCATGCATATGGCGCCTCACATTGCTTACATTATACATCTTATATGTCATCAACTTAGTTAAGATTTGCTTTATGTGAATGCCACATGTTTGGTTTCTATATCATACTCCCACCATTCCTAAATATTTGTCTTTTTAGAGATTTCAACAAGTGACTACGTACGGGCAAAATGAGTGAATCTACACTCGAAAATATGTCTATATACATCAGTATGTGGTAGTCCATTATTTGAAATCTCTAAAAAGACAAATATTTAGGAACGGAGGGAGTATATGGGAATTATGCAATGCCATCTTCTTTAGCCACGCATCATATACGTGAATCATGCAATGCCATCCTGTTTAGCCAGTCATCGTATATGTGAATTGTATCGTGCCATATTTTTTTCATAATGTATTCCATTTGTCAACAATGTTTATACATTCATGTACTCTTCCTGTGCATCAGCCATTTGAGTCGGTCATGGGAAAATCTGGAGTGAAAACAAGGTCTTCTGAGCAGTCAGTGCTACCTGTCGATGCAGATTTCTTGCTGGTTACAGATAGCTCCTCAGAGGAGGATTCAGAGACAGATGACCAGTCGTATCCCCCCCGAGGTGCATGCTCTAACTTGGCAGGGTTATAATGCTCATATCATGCATATGGTGTCTTGCATTGCCATGCCATCTGCTTAGATTAGACATGCTTTGTGTGAATGCCTCCTATTTGCTTTCTATATCAGATATGTGAATTATGCAATGCCATGTTTTTCAGCCAGTTATCATATATGTGAATTATGCACCGCCATGTAGCCAGGCATCATATATCTGAATTATCTCATGCCATCTTTTTTTTCATTACATATTCCATTTGTCGACAATCTGTGTATATTGAACTACTCTTCATGTGTATCAGCCATTTGAGACGGTTATGGAAAAATCAGGAGTGAAAACAAGGTCTTCAGAGCAGGCAATGGTACCTGTTGAAGCATATATCTCAATGGTTACAGGGAGCTCCTCAGAGGAGGACTCAGAGACAGATGTCCAGTCCTATATCCCACCTGAGGTGTATGCTCTAAGTTGCAATGTTTATATTTATCATATCATGCATATGGTGTCTTGCATTGCTTAGTTCAGACATCATATGCACAATATTGAATTCCATCTGCTTACTTTAGAGATCATACATGCGAGTGCCAGCTGCTTAGTATATGAATAAATTATGTCAATGTATCATGCCATCCTGTATACTTAGACAACATGTATGTGAATTATTTCATCCCAACCTATTTTAGAAAGACATCATATAGTTTTGTCATGTCATCCTGTTTAGATACTCATCATATGTTGAATTATGCCATTATATCCTGTTAAGTTATCCATCATATATCTGAAACTGTGTCATGCTATCCTGTTTAGTTAGGCATCATATATGTGAAATTGTGTCATGCTGTCCTGTTTGGTTAGACAACAGATATGTGAATTACCACATCTGTCTATCATACACTGTTTGTACGTTCAATTTATTTTCTTGTTTATCAGCCATTTGAATTGGAGGGGGTGATGGTAGTATCTAAGGGAGCAAAAACCCGTTCTTCACAGAAGACAGTGCTACCCGTCGATGCAGATAGAACCATGGTTGTACTGGCCCACAAACTAGCCCCACCACACATAATCCAGCCTCTTCCAGATTGCACACTTACACCGTTGGGTAGAGAACCAACTACAACCCATCTAACCCCAACCCCGGCGGATAGTAACCCACTTATAGTTGACAAAGCACCATTTCCATCACAGAGTACCCCACACGAGCAGTTTGTAAAGCAACTGCAGTGCCCAAAGCACGAATACCATGACAGCGAACCCAAACTCCACGTCTAAAGCAGAAGAGCAACTGTTCTCAGGTCAGATTCCGTAGCTATGGTCCATACTCCTTCGTTGTTGCATCACTGTATTTACTCGTACCAACTACTTTCGAATTTGAAGGATCTAATTGAAACTCCAATCGCGCAACAGGTATGTTTCAAACCTATTTCTTTAACTGGATTACTGTTCTAACTTCTTGCACTATGTTGATTTCAGTTTCAATTGTATAAACAGTTATGTTCTCATGTGATGCACATTACAAGTGTTGCCAATGCTGTGTAGTTTCTCACACTTATATTCTGTCTATGCTGGTGTGTCTTAAAAATATATCAGTTGAACTGTGTCTCTATCTTGATTTGGCAACATAAACTAGAATGATATGGACAATACAATGACCATAGTACAAAGATATATGTTTGTTTCATGCTGTTATCCTGTCCACCTTACTACTGAACCGGTTTACCAAAATGAGTTTCGTATACTACATGCTAAACCTGTGATGTGTCTGCTTGTTTCTCTTGTAGTATGCGAACAGAATATTGGAGAAGAGCACCCCACTATGCAATGGTAGAGAAAGTAATGCAAATAATGTTTAAGATAGTGAGACAACCCTATTGGTCTCCAAGAAAGGTGATAAAAATGATATTGTAGACAGTGAGAAAACCCCACAGTCCTACGTTGATGTAGTGTTCGAGTTACTCGCCAGTACCGCTGGCACAAGCTCTTCGAACTCGCTTCCTGAATCACTTCCTCTTCTTCAGTCTCAGCTACAAGCTGAAAGGCATCAGTAAGCTGTGCTGCAGCAAGAAGCCGAAGGACTGAGGAAGTCCCTGCAGAATTCAGATGCATACTTTCTTGTGCAACAACAAGTGCTAGAGGATTTAAGCGCCAAACAAGAGAATGTTAATAAGCTTGCTAAGCATCTTGCCAGCATTATGGGTACCCAGGATATTGTTTCTTGAGCTCTTCTCAAGTGGTTTCAGTTCTGGACTTGTTTTACTGCGGCGTTTATTTGCACTGGTCGCCAACTTTGACAACCAGTGTATATGATATGCTGCTTTGTTCCCTATATTTGCACTGGTGGCGAACTTTGATGCCCAGTGGATGTAATATGTGTAATAGCCGTGATAGCCTAGCATAAGTTGCTTGCTTATTTATTTCCTTGTTGTCTTGTTTATTTATTTGTTTGTAGTCAGTGCTGTTCTTTTTCCGCGGTTTGCTAGTGGCCGCAATAACCTATTTTTTAAAACTAGGCCACAATAACCATGTGCTACATATTTACTGTAGTTACCATGGGCCTCCTACGGGCCATAGAAACAATGGGCCTTCTAAGGGCCATAGACACAATGGGCCTTCTACGGGCCGTAGCATCAATGGGCCTTCTATGGGCCGTATGATCGATCGGCCAAACATGCGCCAACAACGGACCACCTTATGGGCCTTAAACGGGCTAGAGTTGGAATCGTCCGTTCATGGGCCGACCATAGTGGGCCATCGTTAATCGGCTGTATTTGATGACGCTATGAAAACAGCCTAACGGATTAACGGGCCACAAACGGGCCGACTGTAACCACGGGCTGAATTTGGCCCACAATCAGAAAAGGCCAGTACCAGGCCGTAAGTAACCGAATGCTGGAAATGAGCCCAAGAATAAATGGGCCCTGAGAAGGCCATAAGATAACATGGGCTTGAAAGGGCCCAATGGAATAATGGGCCGTTAATGGGTACAAAGCGATACAATGTTCATTATGGGCCAGTTTCATCTCGGGCCTTTAATGGGCCCAGAGTTACAAAGGGCCTCATATGGGCCGAAAGACATCATGGGCCACATATGGGCCGGAAGTTGCAATGGGCTGGAATCATATTGGACGGCCCAGATGAAGCTACCGGGCTTAATTCCGATAGGCCGTAACGGGCCGGGAGTTAGCGGGCCGTAAATTGGCTATATACAAACATGCCGTTAACAGGCTTTCCGTGGGCAGGCCCGTTACCTTTTGACCAAGTCAAACGGGCCGGCCTTTTCACAGGAATGGGCCTCTGTTGGGCCGTGCCACGTGTCGACGTATCATAGGCGGATCCTGTCCAATGAGTGGATGACATCTGTCCCAACGGTGAGCAAACACGTGTTTCCTCTAGCCAATGAGAACTTTACACATGGAAAATCCCCATTGGTCCAGGCTGTTAACAAGTTACCGGATCCAAAATTGGACCTGATAGCTTAACGGCGACCCGTTACGGTCGATGCCACGTGTCGGTCACCCTTGACGAAAGCACTTCTATGACGCGCAATTTATCGTCATGGAAGTGGAAACTTCCGTGATGATAATTTTGGTAATGTCATGGAACACTTCTACGACAACACAAGTATGACTATCTTGATTCTGTCATAAAATCGTCATGGATGTACATGCATGACAGAAAACATGACCTACTGTGACAAACACGTATCATCACAGAAGTCTTTTTTTTGTAGTGCTTGCTTCTTTTCGGTTTTTCTTTCCAGTGTAGTTAGTTGTAGCATTTAAAAAGAAAACCCAAAAAGATTTCCTTGTTCTTCTTTTGCTTGTTGGGATCTCTCCCATGTAATTAGTTTTTCTTATTTTTGTTTTTCTTTCTTTAATTTGTTTTCTTCCAGAAAAACCAAAAACTCCAAAAAAAATCAGTGTGTTTCTCTGAAATTCTTTTCGTTTCATTGAGTCATACCGATGAAAAGACCTTGATGAAAATGTTGAGTGGCTCTCATATGCATTATTGTTGATCTAACAGCGAGCCTATATTACCTTGTCTTCTCCTTTTGAATAATATGTTTGCAGATTCCAGCTTAGTCCACAACACTCTTGCACTATTATCATTTTTCATATCATTCGGCCGCGTAAGTGAAGGGAAATAATGACGATATTTGATGAACTGGCTGTGGCAGAGAGAAACGGGTATGAACTCAACTTGTTCTGTTTTTGTAAATATGTTTAACCTAGTATCCATCATTCCGCCTATTATGATTAAACATGTTTCAATGACCATTAGAGATTATAGTTTCTCATGCCATGCTTAAGTAGTTAGGAGTAGATAATGATTTATTTTGGATGTCAACATTGCGTTAAAATGATTGTGATGTAGTATGATGATATGGTATCCTCCTCTGAATGTTTGAGTGGCTTGACTTGGCACATGTTCATGCATGTAGTTGAATCAAAACCAACATAGCCTCTATGATATTTATGTTAATGGTGTTCATATCCTACTCATGCTAGTATCGCGTAATGCATGTTCATGACCGTTTTTGCTCTCTAGCTGGCCGCTTCTCAACCTATTTGCTAGCCTTCGCCTATACTAAGTGGGAATACTCCTTGTGCATCAAAATCCTGAAACCCAAGTTATTCTAGATGAGTCCACCATACCTACCTATATGCGGTATTACCCTGCCGTCCTAAGTAAATTTGCATGTTCCACCTCTAAAAACTTCAAATAATTATTTTTTTTGTGCCTGGATTGTTCATAGAGCAAAAGGAGGTAGTTTGTATCTTCCATGCTAAGCAGGTTATTCTCATGATGAGTGTTTATTCACTCGTCCTTCCACGAGAGGGGCGGTAATAGGGATTCCCAGTCTCGAATTCAAATTGCAAATAATTAAACAAAACTCCCCCAGGACTGTTGTTGGTATGGAAGGTACTCGTGGATTCAGACCAGCCGTGGAGTGTGTTTGTTGGTAGAGGGGGAGTAAACCTTTACTTTTATTGCTTGGGAATCGCCACTAATGTGTTTAGCATGGAAGATACCGATAACTAATGGTCGTGCAGTAAACAAGAAGGGTGCATTTCTCAAAATTTCATTTGCCTCTATTTTAAAACATGAGCTCTGGCACCACTGCAAATCACTGCTTCCCTCTGCGAAGAGACTATCTATTTACTTTTATGTTGTGTCATCACCTTCTCAAATAAGCGCCAGATCCTGAGAGTACTATTGTCATCCTCATGCATTGTGTGTAGCTAATGTTGGGTGCATCATGACTGGATCTTTTCTGCCATTAATTACAATGTTTAGTCGCTGCTTGAACTTTGGAGGTGCTCTGCATTTATGTTTTGCGGTCTCAAAAAGGGCTAGCGAGATACCACTATTGTCATATTATATCATGGTTGTTTTGACAAAGTGTTGTTATTTGAGATATCTTATTATTGCTCGCTAGTTGATTATGCCGTTGATATGAGTTAATATAATTTCTAAGAGTTATTGTCGACATGGTTAGTTATAATCTTTGCTGAAAACCTGGGTGCTACTTAAGCTTATTTATGTAAACAAGAGCAAAAGAGTTCGTAAATGTTTTTCTTTTCCACTTCCAGTTTATCAACTAAATTGCTTGAGGACAAGCAAAGGTTTAAGCTTGGGGGAGTTGATATGTCTCCATCGTATCTACTTTTCATAACACTTTTCCTCTTGTTTTGGACTCTAATTTGCATGATTTGAATGAAACTAACCCGGACTGACGCTGTTTTCAGGAGAATTATCATGGTGTTGTTTTTGTGCAGAAATAAAAGTTCTCGGATTGGAATGAAACTTTACGAGGATTTTTATACAATAAATGAGAATTACTGGAGCCAAGAACCACTAGAGGGGGGCACCTGGATGGGCACAATGTCGGGACCCCGATTCCAAGTCACACCGATCTAGCCTGTAACACCTCATATCACTTTGCGGCCTCACGCACGGTACTCCCACGGGTGTCGCCTTACCATGGCCCGGGACCGTTTGCGCCTTTTGGCTCATGTATATGACAATGTCGCTAGCATCCATATGACAGAGAACCCGGGCCGACATGGCTAGTCGTGAACCCAAAGCGGCACTAACGTATGGGGACAGGCATACATGAATCAACATCGAACGTGTCGGTCAGCAGCGTGCAAATCCGGGCTGTAGCACTGGGCTAACAGGACTCCGGGAACCCGGGCTGTAGCAGGCTAGGCAGGACTCCGGATGTCACCACGTGACATTTCCCCGAAGGGACAGACACAGGAATGATATGAAACACATGCCGGCCAGTCAAGTGTCTAGAGCAGTAGTGCTGGGCTAGCAGGACTCCAGTGAACCGGGCTGTAGCGGACTACTATGGCTCAAGGAGGCACTAGACTACATTTCCCCATAAGAGAGGCTGCTAAGGATGGACAACTAGATTGCCGGATCCCACACATACCAAGCATTTCAATCATACACACAATATGCTCGATATGTGCAAATACAACATGGCATCACAACAAGACTCTACGACTCAGAGTATTTATTCATTAGGCTCCGAAGAGCGAGATATTACAAACATGGGTCTCATGACCCAACATTCAGAGCATACAAGTCAAAGCACGTGCGGAAGCTTAACATGTCTGAGTACAGACATCTATAAATGAAAAAGGCTGAGAAGCCTGACCATCTACCAGATCCTGCCGAGGGCACAAGATCATAGCTGAGGTAACAAGCTAAACGTCGAAGTCCACACGGAACTACTAGCGAGACTGACGTCTCTCTGCAAAACATAAAATAAGCAAACGTGAGTACAAATGTACCCAGCAAGACTTACATCAGAACTATCTACATATGCATCGGTATCAACAAAAGGGGTGGTGGAGTTTAACTGCAGCAAGCCAGCTTTGACTCGGTGGCTATCCTGAACTACGACTGCAAGTAACTCTTTTGAGGTGGCGCACATGAGTCCACATATTCACCATATCAATACACCACTATGGATCCGCTCCCGTCTCCCTACGAGAACGCCATCCATAGCACTCACGCTTATCTTGCGCATTTTAGAGTATCCACTTTCACTTGTCTATGAACTGTACAAGCGACCCAGAAGTCCTTTACCGTGGACACGGCTATTCGAATAGATCATATTAACCCTGCAGGGGTGTACTTCGTCACACACGCTCTCGCCACTTACCACCATGTACACGTCGTGTACCTCGGCAACCTTCAAGCGGAAGCCTGGCGAGGGAGTCGGCCACGACCTGACTAACCACACAAGTCTCTCGTCCAGGTTTATCGCCTATTCGGGTTCCATCCGCAAGGAGATCCGGCCGGGGTGTCGCTCACGGCCCCAAACGATGTGAACAGGGTTCCCAAGCCCACCTCGACGGATGGATCTATGCTTGGTACACCGTGCCACGGTGCCTAGTCTGTCCCAAGCCCACCTGTACCGGGTGCCACTTGGTAGACTACTAACACTACCTACAAACACCAGAAACTAGTTGCAACTCCTGGACAGAGATCAAGTTGATTAATAAGTCGAGAGGGGCACTTAAGCATTCCAATGTGTGGTAGTAACTGTTCATGGATCACAAACACAGAACTCAGTTCCTGAGGACGGTTTCAATGAGACAACCCACCATGTACTCCTACATGGCCTCTCACCGCTACCTTTACCAAATCGTGTTCACACACTTAGCTCACACACAGTAGGACATGTTCACCACATTCCAATTCATTCCCGATGAATCAGACCTGACACAACTCTAAGTAATAGCAGGCATGACAAACAAGCATGAATGAGTAGGCACATCAGGGCTCAAACAACTCCTACTCATGCTAGTGGGTTTCATCTATTTACTGTGGCAATGACAGGTCATGCAGAGGATAAAGGGGTTCAGCTACCGCAGCAAGTAACAGATAGATCGTTGTTATCCTAATGCAGTAAAAGAGAGCAGGAGC
This sequence comes from Triticum aestivum, assembly GCF_018294505.1. Lineage (NCBI taxonomy): Eukaryota > Viridiplantae > Streptophyta > Magnoliopsida > Poales > Poaceae > Triticum > Triticum aestivum. Next base: position 151,999,305 of record NC_057814.1, read on the forward strand.
AAGAGAGTGGGATTGTATCGGAATGAATAAGGGGGTTTTGCTTGCCTGGCACTTCTGAAGATAGCATTGAGTCTTCGTTAGTGTCAACGATCACAACGCCGGAACATCGTCTACCGGGGGGGACAAATACCGGCAACAGAGAAGAAATTCAATCAATGCAATGCACAAAATGATGCATGATCATGACATGGTAATATGAATGTGTTCTGGGCTAATGCAAGCTAGAACAGATTGTGATGAGTCCATTTGAACCAAAGATTCAAATGCAAACCCATTTTATAAAGTCATATAAGTGCATTATCTTGTTTCATCTAAACAGCAGGTTAGGTTGCTCTAACATGCCTGAAACCAGTGCAGATGGATAGATGGGATTTTTCTGATCATTTTTCATATATAAATTATTTGATTTGGAGCTACGGTTGAATTTCTATGAATTTTAGAAGTTTGCACTATTTTCTGGAATTCCTGAATTATTTTAAATCCAGAAAAGGATTAATTGCATCAGCACTGCGTCATGCCTGTGTCAGCAGTCAACTGGGTTGACCCAGGTCAAACCTGACGTGTGGGGGCCACACGTCAGCGACACAGGGCTAATCCCGGTCAAACCCAGCGCTGACTGAGGTTGACCAGGCCTGGGGCCCACTGTCTGTGGTTGTGGGCGGTTTAAGCAGCGGGGTTAGCACCTAATGACGGTGCCACATCATCGGTCACCGGAGCCTTGCCGGCGGCGACCAAAACGACGGCGGCTCGGCTCGGATTTGAGCTACGGGTGGTGGTTTGGTGAGCTAAGGGCACCGGGGAGTAGCTCTTGCTCGTCCGCATCCAAAGGACCGGACGGGAGGCAGCGGGGTGGCCGGGAGCAGCGCCGGCGGCGAGCAAGGCGGCGGCCGGAGTTCGGGTCTCGGCGGTTTCGGTGTTGCGAAGCACGGCAGGGGCAGCTGGAGGGGGTTTTGGGCTTCTGGCGTTGCGCTGAGCACGGCTATGTGCTCGGTTGCAGCTCTATGTGACAGTGGCCACGGCGGCGTCATGGCCGGCGGAGCCGGGCTTCGGGCACTTGTGGAACGATGGCTAGAGGACGGGAACGGAGGGGGCGAGCAAAGAGGAGAGATGAGGAGCTCACAGGGAGGCGGCGCAGAAAGTCAGTGGCCTCGGGGACGGACGGAAACCGACGAATCGACGGAGATGATCTCCGGGCGCCGGCGGTGAAGACGAGGACGTTGGCGACGAAGCACAGTCCTCCGGCTCGTTTCCTTTGGCTTGGGGATGTGGTGCCCGATTGCGGAGCTGCTGGGCACGATCACGGAACAAGGGGTGGCCGGTGGTCATGGCTACGGCGAGCGGCGCTCTCAGGTGTGTTCGGTGACGAGAGGAAGGGAGAGCAGAGGAGGAGGAGGGGTCCACAGAGTGAGAGGGTCCGGGGTGTGCGTGGCGTCACGGGAGGCGCCCAGGGCAACGAGGGGGCAGCCAGGCAGGGTGGAGGTGGCGCGCGCGTGCGGCGAGCACACGCCCTCCTGCCTACTGGCAGGAGGTTGAAGACGGTGGCGGCTGCGGTGGGCTGGGCCGCACAGTGCTGGACCAGCACAGGAGCTGGGCTGGCTCTGGTGGGCTGCACAGGTAAGCACTTCTCTCTCTCTCTCATTTGTTTCTGTTTTCTATTTCTGTTATAACTCTGTTTTGATTTAGTCTCTGCGCTAAATCATTTTATATGCTTCTGCTAAATTTTTGTAGGGACTATTTGGATTATTCCAGAGCCCCTCACATTTACCCAGAATTATTGGACATATATAAAATATATAACATGTATATATATCCAATGCAAATAATTATTGCATTAGCTTCAAATGCCCAAAACAAATATTTATGAGCTCCTAAAAATATTGGTTTGAATTTTAATTCTGGCCAATATTTCCATAGAGAAACATGAACATTTTCTTGGACCTATTTGAAGCAATATTTATCTTGGTCTTTTTCAGAAATGATTTCTGAGGCTTTCACATGTCCCCATTTCAAATTCATTGAAATTTAAACATGATGCACACATGACTAGCTAGCCTAGAGCAAACCAGAACTAGGGATGTGACAACTCACCCCCACTAAACAAAAATCTCGTCCCGAGATTCAAGCGTAGGGTAAGATGAAAAGGGAACGCAAACTAACATAATCTTCACGATCCAATTGTTCTTCTCGGAGATGTTGATTCATTGCATCCCTTGATCTCAACGTCTCGCTTTGAGAACTACATCCAACATAACAACGAATAGAGAGGGAGAATTTTTAGAAGAATCAATCTTCCTGAGGTTCGAGCAACTTAGGATCATCTTAATGATCACAAGCTCAACTCACGGAATGGGACATAGAATATCTATGGAGCTGAGAGGCAAAACATGCATCAGAAGGGACGGAAGAAACAATTTGACGAAGGTTTCAGAATAGCGAGGAAGAATTGCCATGATTCCATAATGGGGCATCTTAGGAAAGGTGACTCGTAGAATTCTTCCCTTAAGTGGCAAAAAGAATTACTTTTGATTCAGAGATCATTGAAACTCTTTATACTAGCGTAAGGCAATTACAAATGATCGTTAGAAAGAATTCAAAAGAATGGCACACTCAATTTGGAAAGGAAACTATGGTTATAGAACAACTCGGCAAATGGAAGGCACATTCCAGTTGATACCAAGGATATAACCTAGTGACTGAGCGTGCTTTCAAGAACTTGAGCATTTCCATATTCATCAAGGTTTTACCAACATCCGTGCTGAGGATCCTGGCAACACATCATACTACCATGATGAACGGTGATGGAGGATGCAGATGCAAAGGAAGATAACACTTTCTCAGATTTTTCCTTAGCAATGCCAAAGAAGCAAATCTGGATGATCGACCGAGAGACATTTAGCACTCCGCTTCTAATGTTCTCCTTGATGTGCTAGCGTAACACGGTCAATGCTTAAAACATCAACACGGCCATCAAGTAAAGGTCGAACTTCGGGAAAACAAGAATCCATAAGGAATAACTACGGAATCCTTATGGGGAGGTGGCCAACTTTATCAATCAGAATACTACAATAATAGGTCTTCCGGCTGGGTGTGTTGGCTAGGACATCCACTTACCGGGTTATAGAGAGACCAATATTATAATTCTTGGAAAAGGTTCCAACCATCATATCTGCCCGAGATTCAGATCTGGTTGGTGTCAGGATATTCCAGACTCATCAAGTCTAGAAGGAGAAATGAAAGTTTGCAACGCAATTCGACGAGATGACGTTGCGAGATTCTCGGGGCATGAGCTACGATAGCAAGCTCCAAAACATGAGCTGGTTCCGCTACAAACCTGTGAACACGCTATCCAAGACAAGCATGACCACGTGGTAGTCTTATAATAAAACACTACCGAGTTCAGGTGGGGAACCGTCATCGCGGATAACGAAGTCCTTGCATAAGTCATATGACTAGCTCTTATGAAGGAACTTCTTCTCCTTGAACAAATCAGTTAGTGGCTCGAGGTGCTACGGAATTCATATGGAACGAAGATGATCAGTCTAACAGACCATAGAATACTTCACACATGCATAACTGACTTGGGATGATTCCAGAGGAAGCAAAACAAACTTTCTCGAATTCTCGGCGGCAACTTACATCAAGTGCATGTGAATTAGAGGAAGTATCTTCTTCATCCAACATATACTTCATGAGCGGGACACGAAGATAATGCTTATAAAAGTTTCCAACACTAGCTTAATGCTCAACAAAATCATGGACAAGATGGAAATGTTGTCAATGAGCTCAACAACAATCCATCCAGGCTTCCATATAGATGGAGTTCCAAAATTAAGTAAACACGGGAATAGCATTGGTCAGACCCAAAAGATGTAATGGTGTATGCTCGAGGAATCAACCACGAGTAGGACAACATTACGAACATCATTGGTTCTGATTTGATTTGATGATAGCCCATACTCAAATCAAAGTTTGGTTAAGATGATAGGTCCATTAATTGATCACGAGGACCAATCGATGAAGAAATTATCTTTCTACGACAAACACACACACAAGAGATATCCTTTGGAAAGAACTAAGCCAGGCAAGCCTTTATCTTCCAACTCTCCAAGTTGTTGTTTAGCTTGACCAACTAGCTCAGGGGTATCCAACACGGATTCTTGGAGAAGGGGTGGTTTACAAGAAACCAACTTGATCACGAGCTCAACATAACAGTCAGGAAACAACCTGGTGATACTTCCGAGAAGATAATCAGAAAATCACAAACCACCGATATGTTACTAAGCTCGAGAACAATCTTGCTTTTCAGGGCAAGACGATGTGATCAAAAAGGGCGAGGAATTGATACAATCCTAACTCGTTGACCGAAGAGTGCACCAGGAAACTTGACTAGGTAACACGATCAATCTCGGGATGATGATTGAACAACCAACACGCTAAGAATGAGGGTATTGCCATTAACTACCAAGCAACGAGTTGCTCAGAGTATTGATTTCACACATCACGGTGCACTTGTCGGTGTTCCGGTTGTGACAGCACGGGACCGAGGAATGAATAATGATGGCGAGAAGTATCACTGCGTCAAGAATTCATAAGAGGTGGTGCAATTCTCATGACACTCTTGACATAAATATGGTAATACTCCAAGGTAGAACAGAATCAAAAGCTGGTTTGGCGTTTTGATCTGCGGAATACAACTGCTTTGACCCAATCCCAAAGATGGACGAGGTACTGGAGTTTGTTTCTCCTAGTCATTCTGAAATAGAACGGCTTGACGGGCCACAAGGATAGTACGCATCGATGAACACGATCGCACACATACCCTTGACTATCAATTGATAGATGAAGGTCGGAATACAGCTAAAGAGGGACAACCCCAAAGAACATATGATTATCTGAGTTGTGGATGCATGGATTAGTATGTCGAACAAATTCAACATATTTCTTCCGGATAACCCATGCAGAGGAGGAAGGACTGGCAGAGTCACAATATGAATGGAGTACTCCTCAAGAGCGCCCTGGTTGTGATCTTTTGGTTAAAAGAACTTCTGCCATGATGGTTCATGGTATTGGAAGAATGAGATACCACGGACCTCGAAGACTATCACAAGGGTTACTAATATCCTAAAGGAACTAGCAACACTATCAACATGAAGTAAGTAGGGTGAATCACGAGTTTAGAAACCCGGGAATAGAATGCCTACTAACTAAGTGGCATCACGGGATGCTTTCGAGAGTAATGGCCAGAATCATCACACTGGGGATGCAAGCATTGCTAGATTGCTAAGTGGTCCTCTAAGACACCTAGGTTCATAATAATAACTCCAACGTATATGTCAAGGCAACAGAGTACCTCAACTCAACGATTAGTGTGGTTAATCTGGCCCAAAGGAACATCGAGAACGGAAAGAAGGGATTTGCAAATGCATCAGATTATTTAGAAGCCTGGGATGACTCGGACAGCATAACGGCTGTAAATGCTCAAAAAGATTTGAGACATCCTACAAAATGTTGGCATAACCACTTAGAAGCACAATATCAAGGTTTCGAGATCAACAGCTAACATACGGAAGTAGAAGAAACTGAACTGAGGCTTAAATCCATCAATCCTATGAGTCTACGGATTTGTAACACGTGATCCTGATAGAAAGATGAGAAGCCTAGTTCTTAATCCCCGTAGAAGAGAAGAGGATGACTCAGATCAGAAGGGCATAGGGTAAAGGAGTAAAAAGAGCCTTACGTTCCCTTCCACAATCAATTCCCTTATATAACTAAAGCATTTCTAGACTCAACTTCGACCAGTTTGGCTTGGTAATCCTACAGGCAGTCAGGCTCTGATACCAAAGCTGTCGGGACCCCGATTCCAAGTCACACCGATCTAGCCTGTAACACCTCATATCACTTTGCGGCCTCACGCACGGTACTCCCACGGGTGTCGCCTTACCATGGCCCGAGACCGTTTGCGCCTTTTGGCTCACGTATATGACAATGTCGCTAGCATCCATATGACAGAGAACCCGGGCCGACATGGCTAGTCGTGAACCCAAAGCGGCACTAACGTATGCGGACAGGCATACATGAATCAACATCGAACGTGTCGGTCAGCAGCGTGCGAATCCGGGCTGTAGCACTGGGCTAACAGGACTCCGGGAACCCGGGCTGTAGCAGGCTAGGCAGGACTCCGGATGTCACCACGTGACATTTCCCCGAAGGGACAGACACAGGAATGATATGAAACACATGCCGGCCAGTCAAGTGTCCAGAGCAGTAGTGCTGGGCTAGCAGGACTCCAGTGAACCGGGCTGTAGCGGACTACTATGGCTCAAGGAGGCACTAGACTACATTTCCCCATAAGAGAGGCTGCTAAGGATGGACAACTAGATTGTCGGATCCCACACATACCAAGCATTTCAATCATACACACAATATGCTCGATATGTGCAAATACAACATGGCATCACAACAAGACTCTACGACTCAGAGTATTTATTCATTAGGCTCCGAAGAGCGAGATATTACAAACATGGGTCTCATGACCCAACATTCAGAGCATACAAGTCAAAGCACATGCGGCAACTTAACATGTCTGAGTACAGACATCTATAAATGAAAAAGGCTGAGAAGCCTGACCATCTACCAGATCCTGCCGAGGGCACAAGATCGTAGCTGAGGTAACAAGCTAAACGTCGAAGTCCACACGGAACTACTAGCGAGACTGACGTCTCTCTGCAAAACATAAAATAAGCAAACGTGAGTACAAATGTACCCAGAAAGACTTACATCAGAACTATCTACATATGCATCGGTATCAACAAAAGGGGTGGTGGAGTTTAACTGCAGCAAGCCAGCTTTGACTCGGTGGCTATCCTGAACTACGACTGCAAGTAACTCTTTTGAGGTGGCGCACACGAGTCCACATATTCACCATATCAATACACCACTATGGATCCGCTCCCGTCTCCCTACGAGAACGCCATCCATAGCACTCACGCTTATCTTGCGCATTTTAGAGTATCCACTTTCACTTGTCTATGAACTGTACAGGCGACCCAGAAGTCCTTTACCGTGGACACGGCTATTCGAATAGATCATATTAACCCTGCAGGGGTGTACTTCGTCATACACGCTCTCGCCACTTACCACCATGTACACGTCGTGTACCTCGGCAACCTTCAAGCGGAAGCCTGGCGAGGGAGTCGGCCACGACGTAACTAACCACACAAGTCTCTCGTCCAGGTTTATCGCCTATTCGGGTTCCATCCGCAAGGAGATCCGGCCAGGGTGTCGCTCACGGCCCCAAACGATGTGAACAGGGTTCCCAAGCCCACCTCGACGGATGGATCTACGCTTGGTACACCGTACCACGGTGCCTAGTCTGTCCCAAGCCCACCTGTACCGGGTGCCACTTGGTAGACTACTAACACTACCTACAAACACCAGAAACTAGTTGCAACTCCTGGACAGAGATCAAGTTGATTAATAAGTCGAGAGGGGCACTTAAGCATTCCAATGTGTGGTAGTAACTGTTCATGGATCACAAACACAGAACTCAGTTCCTGAGGACGGTTTCAATGAGACAACCCACCATGTACTCCTACATGGCCTCTCACCGCTACCTTTACCAAATCGTGTTCACACACTTAGCTCACACACAGTAGGACATGTTCACCACATTCCAATTCATTCCCGATGAATCAGACCTGACACAACTCTAAGCAATAGCAGGCATGACAAACAAGCATGAATGAGTAGGCACATCAGGGATCAAACAACTCCTACTCATGCTAGTGGGTTTCATCTATTTACTGTGGCAATGACAAGTCATGCAGAGGATAAAGGGGTTCAGCTACCGCACCAAGTAACAGATAGATCGTTGTTGTCCTAATGCAGTAAAAGAGAGCAGGAGCGAGAGAGTGGGATTGTATCGGAATGAACAAGGGGGTTTTGCTTGCCTGGCACTTCTGAAGATAGCATTGAGTCTTCATTAGTGTCAACGATCACAACGCCGGAACATCGTCTACCGGGGGGGGGACAAATACCGGCAACAGAGAAGAAATTCAATCAATGCAATGCACAATATGATGCATGATCATGACATGGTAATATGAATGTGTTCTGGGCTAATGCAAGCTAGAACAGATTGTGATGAGTCCATTTGAACCAAAGATTCAAATGCAAACCCATTTTATAAAGTCATATAAGTGCATTATCTTGTTTCATCTAAGCAGCAGGTTAGGTTGCTCTAACATGCATGAAACCAGTGCAGATGGATAGATGGGATTTTTCTAATCATTTTTCATATATAAATTATTTGATTTGGAGCTACGGTTGAATTTCTATGAATTTTAGAAGTTTGCACTATTTTCTCGAATTCCTGAATTATTTTAAATCCAGAAAAGGATTAATTGCATCAGCACTGCATCATGCCTGTGTCAGCAGTCAATTGGGTTGACCCAGGTCAAACCTGACGTGTGGGGGCCACACGTCAGCGACACAGGGCTAATCCCGTTCAAACCCAGCGCTGACTGAGGTTTGACCAGGCCTGGGGCCCACTGTCCGTGGTTGTCGGCGGTTTAAGCAGCGGGGTTAGCGCCTAATGACGGTGCCACGTCATCGATCACCGGAGCCTTGCCGGCGGCGACCAAAACGACGGCGGCTCGGCTCGGATTTGAGCTACGGGTGGTGGTTTGGTGAGCTAAGGGCACCGGGGAGTAGCTCTTGCTCGTCCGCATCCAAAGGACCGGACGGGAGGCAGCGGGGTGGCCGGGAGCGGCGCCGGCGGCGAGCAAGGCGGCGGCCGGAGTTCGGGTCTCGGCGGTTTCGGTGTTGCGAGGCACGGCAGGGGCAGCTGGAGGGGGTTTTGGGCTTCTGGCGTTGCGCTGAGCACGGCTATGTGCTCGGTTGCAGCTCTATGTGACAGTGGCCACGGCGGCGTCATGGCCGGCGGAGCCGGGCTTCGGGCACTTGTGGAACGATGGCTAGAGGATGGGAACGGAGGGGGCGAGCAAAGAGGAGAGATGAGGAGCTCACAGGGAGGCGGCGCAGAAAGTCAGTGGCCTCGGGGACGGACGGAAACCGACGAATCGACGGAGACGATCTCCGGGCGCCGGCGGTGAAGACGAGGACGTTGGCGACGAAGCACAGTCCTCCGGCTCGTTTCCTTCGGCTTGGGGATGTGGTGCCCGATTGCGGAGCTGCTTGGCACGATCACGGAACAAGGGGTGGCCGGTGGTCATGGCTACGGCGAGCGGCGCTCTCAGGTGTGTTCGGTGACGAGAGGAAGGGAGAGCAGAGGAGGAGGAGGGGTCCAGAGAGAGTGAGAGGGTCCGGGGTGTGCGTGGCGTCGTGGGAGGCGCCCAGGGCAACGAGGGGGCAGCCAGGCAGGGTGGAGGTGGCGCGCGCGTGCGGCGAGCACACGCCCTCCTGCCTACTGGCAGGAGGTTGAAGACGGTGGCGGCTGCGGTGGGCTGGGCCGCACAGTGCTGGACCAGCACAGGAGCTGGGCCGGCTCTGGTGGGCTGCACAGGTAAGCACTTCTCTCTCTCTCTCTCTCTCTCTCTCTCTCTCATTTGTTTCTGTTTTCTATTTCTGTTATAACTCTGTTTTGATTTAGTCTCTGCGCTAAATCATTTTATATGCTTCTGGTAAATTTTTGTAGGGACTATTTGGATTATTCCAGAGTCGCTCACATTTACCCAGAATTATTGGACATATATAAAATGTATAACATGTATATATATCCTATGCAAATAATTATTGCATTAGCTTCAAATGCCCAAAACAAATATTTATGAGCTCCTAAAAATATTGGTTTGAATTTTAATTCTGGCCAATATTTCCATAGAGAAACATGAACATTTTCTTGGACCTATTTGAAGCAATATTTATCTTGGTCTTTTTCAGAAATGATTTCTGAGGCTTTCACATGTCCCCATTTCAAATTCATTGAAATTTAAACATGATGCACACATGACTAGCTAGCCTAGAGCAAACCAGAACTAGGGATGTGACACACAACCCACCAGGCCCCCCTCCTCGCGCGCCCAGGTGGGTTGTCCCCACCTGGTGGCCTCGCAGACCTCAACCCTGACACTATAAAATCACATTTTTAGGGAAAAAATCAGGGAGAAAGAATTATCGCGTTTCATGAGACGGAGCCGCCGTCACCTCCTGTTCTTCATCCGGAGGCCAGATCTGGAGTCCGCTTGGGGCTCCGGAGAGGGCGATCTTCGATCTACGTCATCACCAACCCTTCTCCATCGCCAATTCCATGATGCTCCCCACCAGGAGTGAGTAATTCCTTCGTAGGCTCGCTGGTCGGTGAGGAGTTGGATGAGATTCATCATGTAATCAAGTTAGTTTTGTTAGGGCTTGATCCCTAGTATCCATTAGGTTTTGAGATTGATGTTGCTATGACTTTTGCCATACTTAATGCTTGTCACTTTGGGCCCGGGTGCCCTGATTTCAGATCTGAACCGTTTATGTTATCACCATTATATCTATGTTCTAGATCTGATTTTGCAACTTATAGTCACCTATTACGTGTTATGATCCGCAAACCCCGGAGTGACAAAAGTCGGGATACTTTCCGGTGATGACCGTAATTTGAGGAGTTCATGTATTCACTGTGTGTTAATGCTTTGTTCCGGTTCTCTATTAAAAGGAGGCCTTAATATACCTTAGTTTCCAATAGGACCCCACTGCCACGGGAGGGTAGGACAAAAGATGTCATGCAAGTTCTTTCCATAAGTAAGTATGATAATTTACGGAATACATGCCTACATTATATTTATGACTAGAGCTAGTGCCGTATCGCCCTAGGTTGTGACTCTTATATCACTGGTACGAGTCGGTGCTATACAAACGATTTTAGCCCCTTTCGTGACGGCATTTGGATCCGTTGCCAAGTGAGTGTGGGCGATAGGGGGGTCCTTCCCACATGACCCAGAAATCGTCGGGGATAGGCCCACGTGGGACACAGGCTGGGCCAAATGAGCTCGTGTGCGATCGGGCGAGGCATCAAAACCCAATCATTTCTGTTCGTATGTACATCCCACACGATGAATCCCAGAATAACATTTCCGTTCGTATGTATATCACACACAGTCAATCCAAGGAATACGTTTCCATTCTTATGTACATCCCACACAGTCAATCCAGGGAAAACGTTTCCGTTCATATGTATATCACACACAGTCAATCCAAGGAATACGTTTCTTTTCTTATGTACATCACACACAGTCATGTCGATGAAACGACACCTATGGGCTCACGTGGATCCCTTCAACGGTTCGGCAGAGAAGAGGGGTAGAGCAAAGAGCGGATCTAATGGTCAACACGACGGAGTTTTACCCAGGTTCGGGCCGCTGACAAGTGAAAAACCCTAGTCCTGCTTGATTGTGTATTCTGTGTTCTTGAGCTTCGGCTAGCTAGCTGGGCCGAGAGGTTCAAAAGGTTGAATCCTCTTCCAGTACGCCATGGGCCTCCTTTTATATGTCGAAGGGGCTGCCACAGTGGCACACCGGAGGTGTAAAGTAGCTACAGTATTTATGTTTATCACTGGTGTCTTAGGACAAATGCATTAAATGCGTTGCTTACGTGCCCTTCAGCTGTATCGGGGACGGGGGTAGAACCCATCTCATCCGCCGCCGCCCCGCCCCGTCTTGACACGCATCCATGCGGACAAGGCATGCAGCGCCAAGTTGGCTGGCCAGCTGCTGCGCTGGAGAGGTGGCAGGGTCTTCAAGAAGATCTGCATACCACCACGCAGGCGCTTGCCAGGCTGGCAGGCCGGCCACTGTGCTGGAGCGGTGACGGGGTGGCAGAGTCTTGCCGCGGTGTCGCCGATGTCCCCGGCAAGGATCTTTCCGGGGCCTTGCGGACGTCCCCGGCAAGGACCTTGCTGGGTACTGCGTCTTCTGGCCTTCACAAAGATCTGCATGCCACCGCGTGCGCGCCCCTGGGCCTTGGCCATAACATTGTCGATGGTGTCAGAGCCTTCAACCTCAAGGGTGCCCTTGTGAGTGATCTGCAAATTGTCCCGGCAAGGATCTTGCCGGGGTCTCGCAAGCCGTCCCGGCAAGGATCTTGCTGGGGGTCCAGCTCGTCCTCTTTCTTCTGGCTTCTGGCTTCTCTTTGCCTCGTATGTGTCCTTGATCGCCCCCTTTAGGCCTCGCTGCGGGGGTGGCTGTGATTGCCCATGCACAAGTATGGAGTGCTAAAGGGAAAAACTTTAGTACACCGACAGGAGCCCCCGGGACTGGGCCATACACGGGTGCGAAGCGTTGTTGGGCAGGCCCAAACAGTGCGCGGGCACGCGTGGCAGGGAATTACTGCTATAAGCTTCTCGTCTACTACGCTTACAGCGGCCCGTGAATAGCCTTTATTCACGGGATGGTAATCGCCGTTCCACGCTTCCCACTACGCACGCCTTTTTCGCCACTTACATCGCATGCATGGCGCGGGGTAGGTGGCGGACGCGCGGGATATGCGAAGGCGTGCCATTGCAGATACCCATGCGCCTTTGATTGGCGCGGGGAGGGCGGTCGATGACCTCGCTCATTGCAAATGGCTTTAATGAGCCGAACCCGAAATGACCCTTCAGGGAAGGCATAGCACCAAGCCCCCGCCCTTCCTGCCTGGCTATAAAAGAGGAGTCGGGAGGAGGAAAGAGGGGCATCCCCTTGCGTCTCCTCTTCTTCTCCACCCTCCATCCACCATCATGCCGAGGGGGCGCGGTCGCGGCCGTCCCTCTACGGAGGCGACTAGATCTTCCTCTCGCCACAGAGCTGCGGCGGTCAAGGAAGAGCCAAGCGCCCAAGGTGGAGGTGCTGGACGGGGTTGCGGTCGGCGAGGTGGTCGAGGCGGAAGAGGACGTGGGAGTGCGGCACCTGTGGCACCGCCGTCTCCTCCCGCTTCGTCAAGCAGCCATGTCGGAGATAGGGCACTGGAGGTCATCTTGCAGCTGCGCGAGCCGCCGCGTAGCCGTCTTCGCCTTCCTGAGGTGTTCACAAGGGTGATGGAGGTTGACCTGCCATCGAGGTTGAGGCTTCACATGAAGGGATGTTGCAATGGCGACATGTTGGCGAACGTAAAGTTCCCCGTCCCTCATGTAATGCTTCTTCGTCGTGGTTGAAAAACCTTCGCACGCGCCCACTGCCTGATGAAGGGGTGAGGGAGTCCTGGACTAAGGGGTCCTCGGGCATCCGGCCTGTTAGCCATGGGCCGGACTGGTGGGCCGTGAAGATACGAAGACCGAAGACTGCACCCGTGTCCGGATGGAACTCTCCTTGGCGTGGAAGGCAAGCTTGGCGATCGAATATGTAGATTCCTTTCTTCGTAACCGACCTTGTGTAACCCTAGATCTCCCCGGTGTCTATATAAACCGGAGGACTTAGTCCGGAAAGGGAGAGACTCATTACCTTAGTCATACAGGCTAGACCTTTAGGGTTTAGCCATTACGATCTCGTGGTAGATCAACTCTTGTAATACTCATATTCATCAAGATCAATCAAGCAGGAAGTAGAGTATTACCTCCATAGAGAGGGCCCGAACCTGGGTAAACATCGTGTCCCCGGTCTCCTGTTACCATCGACCTTAGACGCACAGTTCAGGACCACCTACCCGAGATCCGCCAGTTTTGACACCGACATTGGTGCTTTCATTGAGAGTTCCACTGTGCCTTCGACGACAAGATCGATGAATCACCTCGTCCTCAAAGACAATATCACCGCCGGAGGAGAATAGGCCCCAGGCCAGACCCTCCGGTTGGGCGGCTTTACCATGACCGCCCGTTCGGCCGCTAAGCTGACGATGACCTCTCGGGCCATCGAAAATCCCCTTCGCATCGACTCCAAACACTCCAAGCGGATGGATCCGGCGGAGTTTTTGTCTTTAAACGAGCTCCTTGATCGCATCGCCGCCTTGGGAATCGCCACAGATTACGATCGGATCGGGCTTAAACCCGACCAAAGCGAAATCAAATCTCCACCGGTCACCCACTAGATATCGGTAGTCGAGGAGCAAGACGGCGACTCTTCCCTTACACTAAAGACGGACTATGTCCGGATCGCCGACTCTGCAGAGCCGGATACCCACCAGCAAAAGGAGGTGACCGACCTTCCGAACATAGACCGGACGGCGGGCACAGGCAACCAGAAGATACTCTAGAGCCCGGACTGTTGAGTCTGGAAAACCTCCAGACTCCGGATCATCGACCGGGCCAGGGTCCGAGTCCAATTCCACCCACCCACCCAGACATAAGCGCTCTCATGAGCATACAACAGCAGTCTCAAGAAACGGTCCACCACTTCTGGGCCAGATTCCTCCTTGTCAAGGACAAGGCTAAAGATTGCCGTGACGAGGACACGATATTTGTGTTCTGCAACAATTGCACGGACGAAGGAATCCTCAACGCCATTAATCGCCGCCGTATACTACACTTCGCTGACTTGGAAACTATCGTACAGAAGTAGAGCGCAATGGAAAGTGCCTAGAAAGATCAAGCAGCTTGTTGGGAGCCATCGGTCCCAACTCAACCGCTGGTCCAAGCGAAAAGGCACATCCTTGCGACACGCCCAGTCTAATAGCCAAGAAACATAAACCCATTACGCGGCATGGAACCGTTATGGAGGGAAGGCTCGATGGCCCATGCAAAATACACACGACACCGGACACCATACCAACCCACAGCCTTAGAGCATGTTGGATACTCTGGCAGGTAGCCAAGAGCAGCGAGGACATCCTTACCAAAAATGCCCCAGAGCAACACCCTCCGAAAGACGACGACCCCAGAGTATTGACGGTCTTCGAGACATTCGCTTCAAACAGTAAGCGCAAAAGGGCACTCCGCAACCTCGCCAAAGTCTGCCAAATCGCTACGATAAACCCTAGGAACGACACGACTATAACCTTTAATGCCGGTGACGAACCGAAATACAAGACAGTCCGAGCGCCAGCCACATTAGTCATCAGTCCCATCGTGGACAGCTTTAGACTCACCAAGGTCCTCATGGACGGTGGCAGCGGACTAAACCTCATCTATGAGGATACACTCCACAAAATGGAAATAGACAGGAGCCACATCAAGCAAAGCAGCACGACCTTCCGAGGAATCATTCCTAGTCGGGAGGCGCGGTGTGCGGGACAAATCACACTTGACGTGGTATTCGGCACGCCGGAGAATTATCGTTCTAAAGAGATCACCTTCCAAGTGGCCCCTTTCAGCAGCGGATACCACGCCCTGTTGGGGCGGGATGCTTTTACACACTTCCAAGCTATACCTCATTACGGGTATATGAAGCTCAAAATGCCCGGACCAAACGACATAATCACTCTTGTTAGTGATCCGGACATAGCACTCCGCGCCGAAAACAAAACCGCATCCCTGGCCCTTGAGGCATTATCTGAAGCCCTTGCGGCTGCAGAATTAACCTCACTGCGCTCTACGGTGGATAAGGACGATGTGATCTTAGACAAACGACCCAAATCCACCTCCTTCAAGCCGGCAGAAGAAATAGTCAAATTCCAGGTCCACCCAACGGACCCCAAGAAGATAGCATCTATTGGAGCACAACTAGACCCAACGGTCGACGCCGCACTAAGGGATTTCCTTCGCGAAAACTGGGATATATTTGCCTGGCACCCTTCTGACATGCCTGGAAACCCACATGAGCTGGCCAACCATAGCCTTAATATCTTAAAGGGATACAAACCAATCAAACAAGCACTGCGGCGCTTTTCCGAGTCCAAACGCCAAGCTATGGGGGAGGAGCTGGCCAAGCTAATCGAGGCCGGATTCATCAGAGAAATAAAACATCCGGACTGGCTGGCAAACCTAGTGATGGTACCAAAGAAGGACAAATCCTGGCGGTTGTGCGTCGATTTTAAAGACCTCAGTAAGGCTTGCCCTAAGGATCCCTCCCCCTCCCCCGCATTGATCAAATCATTGATGCTACCGGAGGACACGACTCATTGTGCTTCCTTGATGCATATTTTGGGTACCATGAAATCATTATGAAGGAGTCCGATCAAGCTGCAACAGGATTCATTACCCCATATGGGCCATTCTGCTTCAACACCATGCCCTTCGGGCTCAAGAAGGCCGGCGCCACATACCAACGCATGATTCAAACATGCCTGGAGAAACAGATCGGCAAGACAGTTGAAGCTTATGTGGATGACGTCGTCATCAAAACTAGGCACGTCGAAACACTAATAGACGATTTACATCTCACATTCGACAACCTCCGCGCGTATGACATCAAGCTCTATCCGGAAAAGTGTGTTTTCGGCGTCCCCATGGGAAAACTGCTGGGCTTCATCGTTTCCAATAGAGGAATTGAAGCAAATCCAGCCAAAATTCGAGCTCTGTCTCAATTGGCTATGCCAACGGACCTCAAACAAGTCCAAAAACTCGCAGGTTGCGTGGCAGCTCTAAGCCGCTTTATCTCCAGATTAGGAGAAAAGGCACTGCCACTCTATCGCCTTCTACGGCGAACCGATCACTTCGAGTTGACGGATGCGGCAACAGCCGGACTGGAGGAAATAAAAACACTTCTAGCAAGCATCCCAATCCTGGCCGCGCCGAACGTAGGCGAACCCATGATATTATACATATCGGCAACACATGAGGTGGTGAGCGCCGTGCTCGTCGTTGAACGAGAACAGGACGGACACAAATTCCCGCTTCAGAAGCCAGTATACTACATATCCACTGTTCTTACACCATGCAAATCCCGGTACCCCATTATCAAAAGATAGCATATGCGGTCTTTATGGCATGACGAAAGCTACGACACTACTTATAGGAGTGTTAGATCACGGTGGCTTACGAAGTACCACTCAACGACATAATAAACAACCGCGATGCCACGGGCCGGATTGCCAAATGGGCCATTGAGCTCCTTCCATTTAATATTACATACAAACCACGTCGAGCAATCAAATCCCAAGTACTGGCTGACTTCGTCGCCAAATGGACAGAGGCCGAACTCCCTAAAGAGTATGTCAACTATTCCAATTGGGTTACGTTCTTCGATGGCTCCAAAATGCTGGCAGGGCTAGAAGCGGGCATCGTTTTAACGTCCCCTACTGGAGACGTCGTTCAGTACGTACTCCAAATACTATACACAGACTCCAACGACGCAGCCGAATACGAGGCCTTATTGCATGGTCTCCGGATGGCTGTCTCCATGGGCATACAAGGCCTGGAAGTGCGCGGGGACTCAACCTTGCAATATCTCAAATAAGTGGAGACTTCGATGCCAAATATCCGAAGATGGCAGCTTATCGTAATGCCGTCATAAAAATGTCGGCTCGGTTCGAGGGGCTCGAGTTCCATCATGTGGCTCGAGAGAGTAATCAAGCGGCGGATGTTCTTGCTCGTATCGGTGCTAAGCGCGACCCCGTCCCGCCTAATATCTTTCTAGAAAGGCTTTTTAAGCCATCCATGGTGTGGCAGGGGGAAAACGGCAACACTAGTCCGGATCCGAACATAACCCCAGATTCCGAAAACACCGACATCATCGGAGGCTGAGCCACCGAAATAACACCATCGCTGCATCTCATCATGGCAGTTATTGCCCCGTGGACCGAACCCTTCCTGGCCTACCTTAACAGGAAGGAGCTTCCTGAGGACCAGAATGAGGCCCGCCGCATTGTCCGGCGTTCGAAAAGGTCCACGACGGAGAGCTCTATAAGAAAAGTGCTACCGGAGTCCTCCAAAGGTGTATCTCCGAGGAGGAGGGGCGGCAGCTACTAGCTGAGATTCATGCTGATCTCGGCGGGCACCACGCCGCAGCTTGGGCCCTTGTTAGCAAGGCCTTCCGTACAGGATTCTATTGGCCGACGGCCCGAGCGGATGCACAGGACCTTGTCCAACGTTGCGTTGGATGCCAACTCTTCGCCAACCAAAGCCATATGCCCCCACCGCCCTACAAACAATCCCCATCACTTGGCCTTTTGCGGTCTGGGGACTGGATATGGTTGGACCCCTTAAAGGCGGAAGCCATGAGAAAAAATATTTGCTAGTCATGGTGGACAAATTCACCAAGTGGATAGAGGCTAAACTAGTTAAAACGGCCGAGTCCGGGCCAGTAATAGACTTTATATCCGGCGTCGTACACCGTTACGGTGTTCCGCACAGCATCATAACTGATAACGGCTCCAATTTCACAGCCGACAAAGTGAAAACCTGGTGCGCTAATCTGGGCATCAAGCTCGATTACGCCTCTGTATATCATCCACAAACAAACGGTCAAGTCGAAAGAGCCAACGGTCTTATTATGAGAGGCATTAAGCCTAGACTAGTGCGGTCTTTGAAAGAGTCAGACAAGCACTGGGTTGAGGAGCTCGACTCCGTACTCTGGGGGTTGCGGACCACGCCCAATCACACTACCGGATTCACACCTTTCTTCATGGTGTATGGCGCAAAGGCAGTACTACCCTGCGACATTATTCATGACTCACCTCGAGTGTGCATGTACGAAGAGAGAGAGAGAGAGGCCGAGCTCGATCGGCAGGACAGCTTCGATGCCCTGGAGGAGGAGCGCGACGTCGCAAAAGCTCGTTCCGCATTTTATCAACAGCAGGCTCGCAGGTATCAAAGCAGAGAGGTGCGTGCCAAAACTTACAACGTCGGCGAACTCAATCTGCGCCTGCCAGAGAAGAAAAAGGACAAACTCAAGCCCAAGTGGGAGGGTCCCTTCATCATTGACGAAGTTCTCACCGGAGGGGCGTACCGCCTGCGTGATGCATCAGACAATCGATTAGAGCTGAACCCCTGGAACGCGGCCAGACTCCGAAGATTCTATGCCTAGCACGGAAATCTTTGTTCGTCTCCTTCCCCTATTGTTTCCATTATTTTTCTCTCTCTTCTCGTTTTCATTTTTCGCTTTAAAAGCTTTTGTGCGGTTAGACCGTACACCCCCGACGCATACGTCTTGTAGTATGTACGTCTATTATACCTGGGGGCTTCTTGGACAGAAGCTTGCTATTGTTATTTTCTGAGCATCAAGCTCCTCACATATGCGTTTTCTCCCATATGTACCTTTTCTTCGCCATTATATGCATCGATATGACTTAAGTTTTGGCCAAGCTGGGTTGCCTGGCTCCTGTGCTTATGCCCTACGTTCCCGTTAGTTCGGCTAGGGCATAAAGGGAGCACCTCTGCGATTGTTACTGCCGGGTCATCCGGATGTGTACCTCAGACTAGGTGAAGCCGAAAGCTAGCATTCTTAAGGGAATATTCGGTCGGTGAACTAAAGATATTTTTGCACTCGGCCCGTCGTGAACCCCCAGAAGCTATACACATTGTGATTTCTTCATCACAGTTCGGACATGCACATCGATGCATGCACACCCAGGGAAAGGAACCCTTAACGGAACTATTCTCTCTAGAAGATGTTTCTTACACTCTTAATGTAATATACCATAACTACCCGGATAATTGTCTGTTCAAGCAACTATGACCACTACGCCTGGTTTCCATGCATACCCGGCCTACTCGGCCGTTCTGGTATTCGGAAACACTCCGCACCTTCGGGTCGAGAGGTTGACACGAAAATGTCCGCCATGACAATCGTTTTACAATTCAGCTAGAGTTACATATGCAAAGGAAAGTACATACTCACTTGGACTCAAAAACTTCCTCCTCTATGCCGTCCAGAAGGCTATCTAACTTACACTCCTGCTGGGAATACTTGGCGGCTACTTCTACTTGGTTATATACTAAACTAACGGGAATTTCTTCCCCATTTGACCCTAGCGGTCCGACCCGGGCCATGTGATTTGGATCCAGCCTGGTGTACCGCATTTCCACCATGGCCCAGGCCTCTCGTGCACCTCTCGGCGGGCTGATATCTTCCATAGTCGGATACGCCGCCGCTGAGGGAGTCCTGGATTAGGGGGTCCTCGGACTGCCGGACTATATACTTTGGCCGGACTGTTGGACTAGGAAGATACAAGATTGAAGACATCGTCCCGTGTCCGGATAGGACTCTCCTTTGCGTGGAAGGCAAGCTTCGAAATTCGGATATGTAGATCTCCTCCCTTGTAACCGACTCTGTGTAACCCTAGCCCCCTCCGGTGTCTATATAAACCGGAGGGTTTAGTCCGTAGGACAAGAAGAATCAGAATCATAGGCTAGCTTCTACGGTTTAGCCTCTACGATCTCGTGGTAGATCAACTCTTGTAATACTCATATCATCAAGATTAATCAAGCAGGAAGTAGGGTATTACCTCCATCAAGAGGGCCCGAACCTGGGTAAACATTGTGTCCCCCGCCTCCTGTTACCATCCGCCTTAGACGCACAGTTCGGGACCCCCTACCCGACATCTGCCGGTTTTGACACCGACATTGGTGCTTTCATTGAGAGTTCTACTGTGCCGTCACTGTAAGGCTTGATGGCTCCTTCGATCATCGGCAACGATGCGATCCAGGGTGAGGTTTTTCTCCCCGGACAGATCTTCGTATTCGGCGGCTTCGCACTGCGGGCCAACTCGCTTTGCCATCTGGAGCAGATCGAGAGCTACGCCCCTGGCCGTCATGTCAGATTTGGAAGCTTAAACTATACTGCCAACATCCATGGAGACTTGATCTTTGACGGATTCGAGCCCATGTCAGGTGTGCCGCACAGTCACGACGAGCATGACTTAGCTCCGCTGTCGAACGGTGTTCGGGAGATCACACCTGTGGCTACTCCGGCCCTCAATCCGGAGCAAGTTGCACCGTCCGATGATGGGTGGATGGACCCCGCCACGGAGGCCGCACACTCAGCGGCGATAGAGCCGAATACTGACTTCACCTCCTACGAGGCCGGTGTTGCCGGATACTTGGATTCGTCCCCGGCCACGGGCTCCGAACCGCCCGCGTCAGTGCCTATCTAATCTGATTGGGCGCCGATCATGGAGTTTTCCTCCACGGATATCTTTCAGGACTCGCCCCTGGGCGATGTGCTAAATTCATTAAGGTCTCTCTCCTTGTCAGGAGGCCCTTGGCCGAACTGTATCTGGCTCGAGTGGGGAGCGGATGACGAAGAAATTCTTTACCCACCCACCACCCACTTTATAGCCACTGTCGACGACTTAACCGACATGCTTGATTTCGGCTCCGAAGACATCGACGGTATGGACGATGATGTAGGAGAAGAACAGGAACCACCCCCACAGGGCGCTGGATTGCCACCTCATCATATGATATATACATGGTGGACACCCCCAAAGAAAGCGATGGCAATAAGGCAATAGAGGATAATCCCCTCGAGAAGCAATCTAAGCACCGGCGTCAACGGCGCCGCTCTAAGCCCCGGCATAGCAAAAACGGAGACAACGCTGAAGACACGGCAGTTACTGCCAGATTCAGTGGCTCTAAATCCGTTCAGTGGAAAAAGCCGTTCAAAAGAAGCAATCCGGGCCCGTCCAGCTTGGACCGCATACTCGATCGTTCGTGCCAAATTCACGGCACCCCCAATAAACCAGCCAACCACACCAACAGAGAATGCTGGGTGTTCAAACAGGCTGGCAAGTTGAATGCCGAAAACAAGGAAAAGGGGCTGCATAGCGAAGACGAGGACGAGCCCCGGCCGCCGAACACAAGAGGACAGAAGAAATTTCCTCCCCAAGTGAAAACGGTAAACATGATATACGCAACCCATATTCCCAAGCGGGAATGGAAGCGTGCACTGAGGGACGTCGATGGAGCCAGTTGCCCCAAAGTTCAACCCATGGTCTTCTTGTCCGATCACCTTCGATCGCAGGGACAACCCTACTAGTATTCGTCATGGCGGTTCTGCCGCTTTGGTCCTTGTCCCCATCATTGACGGATTTCACCTCACTCGAGTCCTTATGGACGGTGGCAGCAGCCTCAACCTGCTCTATCAGGATACAGTGCGCAAAATGGGTATAGACCGCTCGAGGATCAAACCCACCAAAACCACCTTTAAAGGTGTCATCCCAGGTGTAGAGGCCTGTTGCACGGGCTCAATCACACTGGAAGTGGTCTTCGGATCTCTGGACAACTTCCGAAGCGAGGAGTTAATCTTAGATATCGTCCCCTTCCGCAGTGGCTATCACACACTGCTCGGACAAACCGCATTTGCCAGATTCAATGTGGTACCGCATTATGCATACCTCAAGCTCAAAATGCCAGGACCTCGTGGGGTTATAACAGTTAATGGAAACACAGAACGCTCGCTCCGCATGGAGGAGCACACTGCGGCCCTCGCAGCAGAAGCGCAAAGCAACCTTATGAGGCAAACCGCCAATTCGGTGAAAAAGACCCTGGACACCTTCAAGCGAGTCCGGAGTACCCTGCAAGAGGATCGCCAAGCCCCTATTCTCTGAAGGCCCTCTCCGATCGTCTGATTATCGGACCCGTCACGAGAAGGAAACACCAAGGAAGCTAGAAGCTTTGATGTACAAGGGAATCCACAGGTGGTCTCTGATAACGATCGATATACCTGTTTTGCATACCCACACGCAGCTTGCCCTTGGATAGGACATGTTAAATAGTCCTATTTTTTACTTATTGCACTACATGTATGCATACGCTTTGACGTATCATTTAAATAACAATGTACAACATTAGCTCATTATTGCACTTCTTCATATTTTTTCCCTGTCTGCTTATTTACGACAAATTGCACCAGTACATTCTGATACATCCAGTGCGCCCGGGGCTTCAGTGTACCCCATAACACGGCAAGAAAAGTCCGAACACTTTCGACAGTGCAGCACCCCGAATTTATAGCATTGTATGCATCAGCTCCGAATCATGTCTTGGGTCAATAGTTGGGTTTGCCCGGCTCCCGTGTTTTGGTACCTTCCGTTCCACTATATCGGCTACGGTAGCACTGGGAGAACTACAGCGACTGTGTCCCGGTTCTTCCAGACGAACACCTCAGTAGAGAAAGCCGAAAACTGACTGTCATGATCAGGCGAGAGCTGGTCGCTGTTCGAGAGGTCTCAAATCCTTAAAGATTTTTCCGCTTCGGGCGAGGAATAGCCCTTGTCCGATTTAGGCGTACATAGCGCCCCAAGTTCGGCCTTCCGAATACTAGGGGCTTCGCCAAAATTTAAAATTGTAGACTTCTATCGCTAAGTGAGAGTGATAAAGCTTTATAGTCTGATTGCCTGGTTCGTTGTGCTGAACACCTCCTTTGAAGGACCCAAAACTAGGATAAAGAGTGATCAGGTTTATCCCGAACACCTCAGTACTAGTTACATAGGGGCAGAAGCCGACGACTGGCCAACTCTCAAATTTTATAAACGGCCGCACAGAAGGTAATATTTTAAATTAATAAGCGTTACTTAGCGCACATGAACTCGTTTCATATTACAGGATCACATGAGTACATTCATTCAAATATTACATCCTTAGCACATTCTTCTACCACAAGGCGAGCACCCTTCAGGACACTGTCATAATACTTTTCGGGCTGGCGATGCTCCTTGCCCTCCGGCGGCCACTCCTTCACCAGCTTCTCGGCGTCCATCATCGCCCAGTGCACTTTCACCTGGGCAAAAGCCCTGCGCGCCCCCTCAATGCAGACGGGCCGCTTTATAACTTCAAACCGTGGGCAGGCGTTCACAAGCCGCCTTACCAGGCCGAAATAGCTGCTAGGCAGGGGCTCACCAGGCCACATCCGGACTATAAGGCCCTTCATGGCCAGTTCGGCTGCCTTGTGAAGCTCGACCAGTTGCTTCAACTGGTCGCTCAAGGGCATCGGATGTTCGGTCCTTGTATACTGAGACCAAAACAACTTCTTCGTCGAGCTCCCTTCCTCGGCCCGGTAGAACTCTGCGGCATCCGACATACTGCTGGGTAGATCTGCGAACGCTCCTGGAGAGCTCTGAATTTGGGTAAGTAAAAGGAAAGTTTCCTTCACATGCTTGCTTTGCATAATGAATGCCTTACCCACCGGTATCTTCTTGACTGCCTCAATTTCCTAGAGGGCCTTTTGGGCTTCGGCCTTGGCATTATGTGCATTCTAGAGGGCCTTCGCAAGCTCGGACCCTTGCGTCTTAGAGTCACGCTCCAAGGACTCGTACTTCTTGACAAACTCCTGGAGCTCTTGTTGAACCTCGCCGACTCGGGCCTCTTGCTTCTCGCGCTCGGCGCGCTCCTTGGCCGCTTTGCCTTAGGCCTCGGACAACGCCTTCTTCAGGGTCGCCACTTCGATCGTGGCCCCTAGCAAAATTCATGACGATCCTGTGATCTAAAAACCACCTTCCTTTTTTCTTTATCAATAAACAGACAAGGTATTACTTACCTTTGTTCTCTTCGAGCTGCCTCTTGGTAAGGCCGAGCTCTTCCTCGGACCGTTTAAGGTTCCGCTTCAGTGTGGCGACATCCATCGTGCGAGCGGCAGCGGCCAGCAGCGAAGCCTGCTTATTCACATAGACATATTCTGATTAAACTCCTGTGATTATTATTTGATCCTCTGTTCGGCCTTTCTTTGCGAACACCAAACAGAGCATCAGGGGCTACTGTCTATGCTGTAACATTTTCTCATAATTTGATTACTTTCCTCAAAGCCTGTTAGGAGGCTGGCATAGGCTTCAGTCAGGCCGCTTTTGGCGGACCGAACCTTCTCGACCACCGCACTCATGATAGTGTGGTGCTCTTCGTCAATGGAAGCGCCACGAAGCGCTTCCAGCAAATTGTCCGATGCCTCTGGATGGACAGAGGCCATCGGCACAGACGGCTCGCCCCCCTTGGTGAG
The DNA here is from genome assembly GCF_018294505.1 of Triticum aestivum. Lineage (NCBI taxonomy): Eukaryota > Viridiplantae > Streptophyta > Magnoliopsida > Poales > Poaceae > Triticum > Triticum aestivum. The sequence continues at coordinate 152,024,024 of NC_057814.1, forward strand.
GGGTCGCCTGACAGAATCCGGAACCACTGGAGGGTCTGGCGCAGTATTCGGCTGGGGGCTAGATTTGCTGCCCCCGACATTAGGGCCCATGGGAGTTTTGCCCCTCGTGCGCCCAGCGCCTGGAATGTCGCCTTGGGGCGCCTCCGGAACTGTCTACCCTTGGTTCAGTGCCCTTTGAGACAACACCTCGACGTCGTCCATAGGGCGGGGGGAGGAGGCGGTCGGGGGTGAATCGCTGTTCATCTCCGACGGGCCCAAAGACTCCTCCGAAGAGGATATGTCGATATGGGCTTTGGATGGACTGCACGATCATGTTCGACATGAAAAGAAGCAATAAAATAAAACATACCAAGAACTAGTATGGTATCCGGATACTTACGACTTCACCAGGGGCTTGTCCCTAGGTAACCAATCCTCGTCGCTAAAAGCGGCCGCCGTGGAGCAGTCCGGATGATGAGTCCTTCCCTTCTTGGACCCTTCGGCATCCTCTAATGGGGTGGCCTTCCATTTCGTGTCTCCCCCGGCTGGGGGGGGGAGAACTTTCCTCTTCCTCCTCCTTGTTTTCGTGGGAGGAGGGCGCCTCGGTGTTATCGGACGATGAGTCCGATATGGCCTTGCGCCGGAGACCTTTCCTGGTCCCCGTGGCCTTCTTCTTGGCCTTCTTCTCCGGCGCCTCATAGGGCGCCGGAACCAGCATCTCCGTTAGGAGGGACCTTGCTGGATCTTTGGGCAGTGGGGCCGGACAATCAATCTGCTCCGCTGTCGCGACCCAGTCCTGTTAAATGGCATAGGGGGTTAGATCCCTCATATGATCATACTGGGGAAAGGAAGATCTTATGAGATACAAGGAGCTTACCGGATTGGCATGGCGCTTTGTGCTGAGTCCGCGATCCTCGGTAAGGGGAGGAGGTACCTCGGCGGACTTGCACAGCACCTTCCAGATGTCTTGGTGCGTCGTGTCGAAGAGCTCTCGCAGCGTCTGGTGCTTAGCCGAGTCGAACTCCCACAAATTGAATGCCCGTCTTTGACACGGGAGGATCCGGCGGAAGAGCATGACTTGGACCACGTTGACAAGCTTGATTTTCTTGCTTATCATGTTTTGGACGCAGTTCTAGAGTCCGGTCAGCTCCACCGGTGAACCCCAGGATAGGCCCTTCACTTTCCAGAAGGTGAGCCGCATGGGGATGCCGGATCGAAATTCGGGGGCCGCCACCCAGTTGGTGTCGGGCGGCTCGGTGATGTAGAACCACCCCGATTGCCACCCCTTTACGGTCACCACAGGCCGAAGTGGGGCTTGATGCGGAGGAAGGCCTCGCACACGACGATAAACGCCGAGATGTTGAGGATGAAATTAGGGGCCAGATCATGGAAGTCTAGCCCGTAGTAGAACATGAGCCCGCAGACAAATGGGTGCAGGGGAAATCCCAGCCCGCGGTCGAAATGGGTAAGAAAGACAACCCTTTCGTGGGGTTCGGGGGTGGGGACGATCTGCCCCGTGTCTGGGAGCCGGTGCGCGATATCTACGGCCAGGTATCCGGCTTCCCGGAGCTTCATAATGTTCTCCTCCGTAATGGAGGAGACCATCCACTTGCCTCCCGCTCCGGACATGTTTGGAGTGGTTTTGCGGAGAAAATGCGAACTTGCGCGCTGGAGCTCGAGTGCGCGAGAATGGATGGGCAGGGAAGAAGAAGGCGTGGGTAAAAAGGATTAGTCCTTGTCCCTTTATAAGGGCGGAGGAAACTGTGCACCTCCTCACCTGCCTGGTAAACTCGCTTGTTCCCCAAGCACCGTGATTAATGGCACGGTTGGGTTACCCACACCCGTATTGATGAGAATCCTGTGATAAGGGGACATGATCTCTGCTTCGACAAGACGTGCCAAGGAAACTGCCTCGCAATATGTGCAGTAGCTGGTTGAGAAAAACGGTTTTGAATAATGATCGGGCCATGGTGTGATGTCACGTTATGAAAAGTTGTTAGCAGACTAGTTTTGTGGAAGTATTATACTCTCTACGGTGGTATGTGGAATTTGTTTTGCAGAGCCGGACACTATCCTTGTTTTTGAAATCTTCTATGGAGTCTTCGGAGGAAGAACCCACCTTGCGATGCCGAAGACAATCTGCACGCCGGACTCATTGTCATTGAAGCCTGGTTCAGGGGCTACTGAGGGAGCCCTAGATTAGGGGGTCCTCGGACTGCCGGACTATATACTTTGGCCGGACTGTTAGACTATGAAGATACAAGATTGAAGACTTCGTCCCGTGTCCGGATGGAACTCTCCTTTGCGTGGAAGGCAAGCTTGGCAATTTGGATATGTAGATCTCCTCCCTTCTAACCAACTCTGTGTAACCCTAGCCCCGTCTGGTGTCTATAAAAACCTGAGGGTCTAGTCCGTAGGACAAGAAGAATCAGAATCATAGGCTAGCTTCTAGGGTTTAGCCTCTACGATCTCGTGGTAGATCAACTCTTGTAATACTCATATCATCAAGATCAATCAAGCAAGAATTAGGGTATTACCTCCATCAAGAGGGCCCGAACCTGGGTAAACATTGTGTTCTCCACCTCCTGTTACCATCCGCCTTAGACGCACAGTTCGGGACCCCCTACCCGAGATCTGCCGGTTTTGACACCGACAGCCCCTCTCCCTTAAACAGCTCTACAAGCTCCTCCATACTCCTTGGAGGGGAGGCAGATGGCCATAAGGCCTTGGCTACACTCCGCATTGCCTGCCGAGCCTGCTCGTGCAATTGCGACAGCCCTTGCAGAAGATCACTTGGCGATCCGGACACCTCCTCTTCGGGACGGCCTGTCAGCATACCTGTAATCATAGCTATATCAGCTACTTTTATCTCCAAATTGTCATTACGTAAATCCGGCCACGTACTGAATATGCCGCCTCGCAGCTTTTTGTTCTCCTTCACGGTGTCGGCTAGCTGGTCTCGCACATCTTTCAGTTCTTCGCCCAGTTTCGTATTTAAATCTTGGAGTTTGTTTTTCTCTTGTCTGACTCGGGTCAACACCCGTTCGCCTGCGGCATGTAGTCTTTTCGACTCTTTTTCCTCCAGTTGATCTGATGATCCTGTTATGAGGGAAGCTGCAGCGTTAACACAGTTGCTATACAATTACTATTTCTCGATGGAGGGAAATATTACCGGAAGACGCCTTCTTGGATTTTTCCAGTTCGGCGGTAATTGCGGTTAACTGCGTCCAGCACTTTTCTAGCTCTTGAGCCAGCCACTCGTTCTTCTCAGAGAGAACCTGATTACGCAGCGATCCTCAAATCAGTTGTACCAACTACTTTAAGTCTCGGGGGCTACTGGCATACGGTTATCATACTCAGACACAGTAAACTTACCTGCACATCTTTCAAATGCTGCTTTGTGGCTCTGCTAAGCCCATCTCGAGCAGCTTGGATGTATGCATCAGCCGAGCTGAAGGCATTAAACGCATCTTCCGAAAAATGGGGGCCTCGTAAAATGGCCCTCTGGCACCGATGATTCATGGCGCTCTCCACTTCCGAGTTGGTGACAGACATATTTTCCCAGCCCTCGGCCGAAGGACAGTCCGGCGTCACTCCCATATCGGCCCCCGTCTCCTCGCCTGGGTCTGGGTCTCGGCTGTTGGGAGTATAACTAGCCGGATCCCCGGACACAGTCCGGTGAAGTCTTTTCCTGATACAGGACGAACATGAAGGTCAAACATATTTACAAACCCATACCTCTTTGTCGAGGGCCCGACCGTGTCTTCATTTGCCTTCCTCTTCGAAGGCTTGCCTGGTGCGGGAGCCGCTCTCTTCGGAGTCGCTCCTGGAGTAGCACGGTATGTAGAACGCCTCCCCTTTGAAGCACGAGACAATGCGGTGGGTGAGGCAGAACGAAGGAATCCTTTCGAGGAAGATGTCTCCTGACCACTTACGTGTGAATCGGGGAGAAGACCAGGGTAATCGGCGATGATGGCCACTTCGATGCCGTTGTAGGTTGCCTGGTAAAACACGCCATTCTCCAGCACCACAAATATATCCGGATCCTCTTCAAATCCGGGTCAAGGTCCCGATTGTGGCCTTCGGGCTGCGGGGCGGGGCTGTAAAGCCCCTCAGAAGTCTTTTGCCTCTGCTGTTATAAATGGACGGGTTAATAAAGCTCAGGGAGGGGAATGAGTGGAGCAAAAAAGTTGGGGGCTCACCCAGCTAGGAGGATTGTACATGGAATGTCCTTCTCTGTGCGTGATGCACAGGAACACCTCTTCCTCACCTTCAAACAGTTCGGCCAATATTTTGGCTAGGGCGGCAGGGGTGTCCGGACCTTTCCTGCCGTAGCGGGAGGTGTCATCTTCCCCATTGTAATTCCACATGGGAAGTCCTCTATATTGGAGTGGCCGAACTCCCCGTACTATGGAGGTCGCCATCACTTTGACTATTGTATACCCGGACTGGGCAAGCGTCCTGATCTTGCTCAGGAGTTGGCGAACTTCCGCACTATCTTCCTCCTCGGGGCTCCGGGGGCGCCAGCTATGGCGCTTCTTCAGAGGAACACACGCAAACTTGGGGAGACCTCTCCGGACTGGATCTGGAAGTACAACATCGTCAATGTAGAACCACTCAGAGGTCCACTCCTCGGAAGCTTTCTTCGGTGTGCCGAATAGGTATCCGGTCTCAGCAATACGCCATATTTTGGCCCCGCCCACTTCAAATATCGATACCTCGTGGTTGCGCGGGACAAGGCAAAACAACTTTCTCCACAGATCAAAATGGGCCTCACAACCTAGGAATAGTTCGCATAAAGCAACATAGCCCGCGATGTGCAGGATGGAGGCTGGGGTAAAATTGTGCAGCTGGAGGTCATAATACTCCAGAAGCCCTCGGAGGAATGGGTGAATTGGAACCCCACGCCCCTCAGCAAATAGGGGACGAAGCACACTCGTTCTCCCGCAGACGGATTGGGGAAATCCTCCACCTGGGTTTTGCTGTTGAAGGAGGCCAATCCTGCTCGAACAGGGACCATATCTGCAGGAGGAAGAAATCCCTGCGTTTGCAACTTCTCCAATTGGCCGTGGGACACAGAGCACCTCTCCCACTCGCCTTTCTCTAGGTTGGAATGGGAGGAGGAGCTGGGAATGTTAGCCATGTTGGAATGGTCTTTCCTGGCAGTCTGTGAGGATTTTCTCCGCATGGTGCCAAATGGATCTCAGGTCCAATCTCTTTAAATAGACGCTCTTTCTGGCATGGCTAGGGTGTTATCTGCAAAAAAGACCCTGACCGTCCGCATTCGCCCAACACGTGGAAGATGAAGTCATAGATACACAGAAGCCGAGGGGTGCGGCTTTGAATTAAAAGCCGAATACATTACTTGGAAGCCGTCAGAGGAGGAACCCGCCTTGCAATGCCGAAGACAATATGCGCGCCGAACACCTCGTTATTGAAGCCTAGTTCGGGGGCTACTGAGGGAGTCCTGGACTAAGGGGTCCTCGGGCATCTGACCTATTAGCCATGGGCCGGACTGTTGGGCCGTGAAGATACGAAGACCAAAGACTGCACCCGTGTCTGGATGGAACTCTCCTTGGCGTGGAAGGCAAGCTTGGCGACCGAATATGTAGATTCCTTTCTTTGTAACCGACCTTGTGTAACCCTAGATCTCCCCGGTGTCTATATAAACCAGAGGACTTAGTCCGGAAAGGGAGAGACTCATTACCTTAGTCATACAGGCTAGACCTTTAGGGTTTAGCCATTACGATCTCGTGGTAGATCAACTCTTGTAATACTCATATTCGTCAAGATCAATCAAGCAGGAAGCAGGGTATTACCTCCATAGAGAGGGTCCGAACCTGGGTAAACATCGTGTCCCCCGTCTCCTGTTACCATCGACCTTAGGCGCACAGTTCGGGACCCCCTACCCGAGATCTGCCGGTTTTGACACCGACAAGGGGCACATCCTCCACTTCAAATTAATGGAGGCTGACCTGCTCTACATCAAGGTTTTTGGGCGATCGGGAATCCGGCTAGGGTGCTGCGCGGAGAGCTCGACCGACAATGAGAGCTCCTCCTCGAGCGATAGCGACAAGGAGGAGACCGGTGGGGAGGACGACGGGGACGGGTCCGACTATATGTCGGATGCACCGTCCCCGAGCGACGCCGGCAGCACCATCATCTGCACCTGCTCTTCTCCCGGCAGAGCGATTTGCCGGGGGGTGGTTCTTGGCGGTGGCCTCTCAAGCCAGTTCCTTGAACTTCTCGGGGCCGCCGCTTCTAGCGGCCAGCGCTGGAAGGCCGGAGAAGACGAAGAAGGCGGGTGGCGGGCCATCAAGTTGGAGTACAATGGCATCAATGCCTTCATCGCGTATTGCCGGCACGTTGCCTCATCTTTCGGCTTCTCTCCCGGCACCATCATCACCAGCCATCTTCTGGACGGCTGCCGGGGTGTTCTCTTGCTGTCTTCTGCTGCGTGTACCTCACCTAGGCACTCCTTTTGCCCTCCCACTATCTCGATCCGCTTCCTGAGGAGAGGGACAAGAAAGGAATTACGGGCATCTTATCATTTTTTAGATCTTAAGCCTGCGTGCACTTGTCAAATTTAAACTTTGTAACCCCTTGCTCATGCTTATCTTCTATATGAATTGTACTTGTTAATCAGCGTATTAATGAAGTAAAAGGGTGTTTGTCGGGTCCTTTTGTGCGTGAGAGAGGCTTACACCAAGGAGCGAGTCCTTGTTATGTTTTAATAAACAACGTCACCCGGCAACAAGCCTTGCCGTCTTCCCGCTTGATACCATGGCTACGCTCATGCCCTTGGCGGAGGTCGGGGGAAAGTAGGATTAGGCCCTTCGCTCATTCCCCTTCCATCGCAACTACAACCCAACTCTAGCCAAAAAAGGGTTTGGTGCATAGGAAGGAGGGAGCACGGTGGCATGGCACCGAGCGAAGTTTAATATGTTCAAGCTTCATACGGAAGTACGCAGTGGGGGAAACAAAAGGACTTATCTGAATCTGCTGCCCCTCGGCAGCCTTGTCTTGCCGTGGTCGGGGTGTCAGTTCGTCTCCTTTCCTTTAGAAAGATCCGCTGAAGCGCCCGTGCAGCCTACGAACCAAAGCGGACTGGAAGGGACAAAAAGACACGCACACACGACCTCTAGGCTAGGGGTTAGTTGCCGCTAAGCACTATCAACCCTACCAGAGAGAGAGACTCAACCTAGCATGCATGCTAATTCTTAGGGCGCCAGCACTTCGTTTATTCATCTGTTGCTCAGGGTCTGTGCCTGGCTTTGTACAAAGGCTCACATGCCTTGCCGATAAGGCTTGTACAAAAGGTGGTTTGCCAGGAGGCCAGGCAACTGCGCCTTACGGGTAAAATTTAGGAAGATGTTCGATGTTCCAGGAGTTGCTCACTGGGATACCATCTTCGGTCTCCAGGCGGACCACGCCGGGCCTGGTGACTCGTATTACCCGATAAGGGCCTTCCCACTTCGGCGTCAACTTGTTGGAATTCTTGGCCGACTGGATGCGCCGAAGAACAAGGTCGCCTTCCTCAAAGCTTCGGGCATGAACCTTGCGGCTATGGTAGCAACTCAAGGCTTGCTGGTAGCCCGCAGCTCGCACAGCACCCTGAAGATGATCTTCCTCAAGGAGCATAGCGTCATCTTGCCGCAACTGCTCTTTCTCAAGCTCATCATAAGCGAGCACTCGAGGTGACCCGTATGTGAGTTCCATGGGGAGAACTGCTTCTGCCCCGTACACGAGGGAGAAGGGCGTCTGGCCGGTGGCTCGATTTGGCATTGTTTTGATTGACCAAAGAACCGCCGGCAACTCATCAATCCAGCGTCTTCTGCACTTGTGCAGCCTATCAAAAGTCCTTGTCCTGAGGCCCCGTAACACTTCAGCATTTGCCCTTTCTGCCTGGCCGTTGCTTCGTGGGTGTGCAACAAAAGCAAAACATATCTTGTCGCTGAGGTCTTGGACGTATTGCATGAAGGTGTGGCTTGTGAACTGTGTACCGTTCTCGGTGATGACTGTTTTTGGCACACCAAAATGGCAAACTAGCCCTTTGAAGAACTTGACGGCTGATTGTGCTGTCACCTTTCTCACTGCTTCCACTTCTGACCACTTTGTGAACTTGTCGATTGCGACATACAAGTACTCAAAGCCCCCGACAGCACGGGGAAAGGGGACCAGTATGTCGAGCCCCCAGACCGAAAATGGCCAGGAAAGAGGGATTGTCCGAAGAGCTTGAGCTGGTTGATGGAGTTTCTTCGAGTGGAACTCGAATGGAACTGACACGCTTCACACTTGGTTACTAGTGAAGTTGCATCCTGGAGAGCCGTGGGCCAAAAGAAACCTTGCGGGAATGCCTTGCCGGCAAGGGCTCTTGATCCTGTGTGAGAGCCACATATGCCCCATGTATCTCTGCCAATAGCTCCAGTCCGTCCTCCCGGGGAATGCATTTCAATTTCACACTGTTCGGTCTTTTCCTGTACAGGACGTCGTCCACAAACTGGTATAGGGCAGACCAACGGGCTACTTTCTCTGCTTCTTCCTGTTCCTCAGGGAGTTCCCCTGTTTGGAGGAACTGAACAGTGTGCTACGCCCATGCCGGAGCCTGAGGCTTGACGGCAATGACTAGAGGCACGTCCTCTACCGCGGGAGCGGTTGTCTCTACAGCAAGGGCTTGAGGCCCTGCCGGAGCCTGTTGCTCCCCGGCAAGCTTGGCGTCCTCGGCAACATCCTTGCCGGCGGCTCCTGGGAGTTCAGTGGGAAAGTACTTGTTGGGGCCTGATTTCCTTCGCTTATTCTATCCTGCCGATGGTTCAATGGATGGCTGGGTCAATTGGAGCACAAAGGTCCCTGGTTCCACAGGTAACTTGAGGGCAACACGTTTCGACAGGTCGTCAGCAATGCTGTTCTCTGCTCGAGGAACATGCTCTGCTTGTAGACCGTCAAAACGCTCTTCCAACTTCCTCACTTCTTCTACATAAGCTTCCATTAGCGGGCTCTGATAATCCATGTTCACTTGCTTCACCACGAGTTGTGAATCCCCACGGACGATCAGCTTTCTGATCCCAAGGTCTGCCGTGATCCTGAGACCAGCAAGCAGCCCCTCATACTCCATGGTGTTGTTCGTTGATCTCTCCTGGGGAAAATGCATTTGGACTACGTACTTGAGGTGCTCACCGGTGGGCGCGACAAGCAACACGCTGACACCGGCGCCTTGCAGCGAGAAAGCCCCATCAAAGTACATAACCCAGTTGCGGCTTGCTTCCTCACCGGGGAGAGTGGTCTCCTGAATTTCTTCGTCAGGCGTTGACGTCCATTCTGCAATGAACTCCGCCAAAACCCTGCTCTGGATTGTCGAAGTGCTTTCAAACCTGAGAACAATACTTGACAGCTCCAATGCCCATTCCACAATCCTCCCGGTCGCATCTGGGTTGTGCAAGATCCGTTGCAACGGGAAGCGAGTGATGACGGTAATCTCATGTGCTTGGAAATAATGATGCAGCTTCCTCAAGGCCATAAGGAGGCTGAAGAGCAACTTCTGCACACCAGAGTACCTTGATCTAGCCCCCTGCAAGAGGGAGCTGTCGAATTAAACTGGATGCTGCATCATCTTCTTCCTCTGTACCACTTCGCTTACTGGTGGAGATCCTATCTTGCTGGTGCCAGGTTCTGCCGGGGCTCCTGTCTTGCCGATGCCAGACTCTGCCAGGGGTCCTGCCTCGCCGGCACCAGGCCCTACCAGAGGGAGCTCTGGCCCGTCATCTGATAGTCTTGCCACCGCTACCGCCTCTTCGTCAACTTCCCTCTGCACCACTAGCGCAACACTGACCACTTGATTCGTTGCCGCTAGATATAGCAGCAACGGCTCTTGCAGTTTAGGCGCAACTAGTATTTGCGTAGAGGAGAGGTACCTCTTCAAATCCTGCAGCGCTGCCTCAGCCTCCGGGGTCCATTTCATGGGCCCTGCCTTCTTCAAAATCTTGAAAAAGGGGAGGGTGCGCTCAGCAGACTTGGAGATAAACCTACTTAAAGCAGCGACGCAGCCGGCAAGCTGACGCACATTCTTAACTCACCTTCGTGCTTCAATCTGCTTAATTGCCTTGATCTTGTCGGGGTTCCCTTCGATCGCGCGCTGAGACACGAAGAACCCGGGAAGTTTGCCAAATTTGCAAATGTTTCTTCCAAATCTAGCACAAGTGTTGCCTTGTCCTTGGTTTTGACCACTATGTCATCCATATAAGCCTCCATATTTCTATGGAGTTGGGGCTCAAAACCAATCTGAACTGCCCTTGCAAATGTCGAACCAGCACTTTTCAACCCAAAAGGCATTCGTATAAAACAATACGTACCACATGGGGTGATAAAGGCGGTCTTCTCTTCATCTTCCTTCGTCATAAAGATTTGGTGGTATCCTGAATAGGCATCAAGGAACGATAGCAGGTCGCACCCGGCAGTGGAGTCCACAATCTGGTCAATGCGCGGCAACAGGAAAGGATCCTTTGGGTAGGCTTTATTGATATCTGTATAATCAATGCACAGCATCCCCTTCCCATTTGCCTTGCGCACCACCACCGAATTGGCCAACCATGTTGGGTGGAGCACTCCTTTGACCAAGCGTGTAGCTTCCAACTTCCTAGTCTCCTCGATGATGAACTCTTGCCGCTCCAAAGCTTGCTTCCTGACCTTCTGCTTGACGGGCCGCGCATGAGGACAGACAGCAAGGTGGTGCTCAATCACCTCCCTAGGAACGCCGGGGATGTCGGATTCTTGCCATGCAAACACATCGACATTCGCCCGCAGGAAGGCGACGAGCGCGCTTTCCTATTTGCTGTCAAGGGTGGAGCTTATAGTGAAAGCTCCGCCCGTGTCGTCCTCCTTAACGGGCACCTTCTTGGTCTCTGGTGGTGCAGCCTTGGATTGCTTTCTCTTGCCGGTGGAGCTCTCCGACACGTCCTCAACGGGAACGCAACACTCCGAGGAGGCGCGTTTGCCGGAGTGGGTGCAAGACGCTTGGCCGGGGCCAGAAGCCTTGCCGGTGACCGAGGTCTTGCCGGTCTTCTTCCCCTCGGGGGCTCCAGTGGCAGGAGCAAGTGCCTTTGCGGTAGGTGCTACCACTGCCTCCCGGTACAACTGGTCAGCACAGATAAGTGCATCCTTCTTGTCGGAGCCGACAGCGATGATGCTCATCGGGTCGGGCATCTTCAGCGTGTTGTAGGCGTAATGCGCCGCCGCCATAAACTTGGCTAGTGCTGGGCGGCCAAGGATCCCGTTATACGGCAATGGGATCTTAGCTACATCAAAAATGATCTTCTCTGTCCTGTAGTTCAGCTCGCCTCCAAATGTAACTGGAAGCGTGATCTTACCTTTGGGCTGGCTCCTCCCCGGATTGATCCCTTGAAACGTGCCCGTCTCCTCTAGATCTCCCTTGGGGATTTGCAACCTCTCAATCACTTGGGGCGAGATCAAGTTCAGGCCGGCCCCACCGCCCACTAGCATTTTCGTCACCTTGAGGGTGCGAATTGTTGGCGAAACCAACAATTGCAAGCACCCGACCACGGTTGTGTGCTTAGGGTGATCCTCGGCGTCGAAATTGATAGGCGTGCTGGACCATTTTAGTGGCTTCTGGGCATCGATTGATGGCTCTGTCGCATTGATCTCGCATGCCCACTGTTTAAGCTGGCGGTGAGAAGAATGCAACGAGGCGCCACCATCGATGCACATGGCCTCTATGGCCTTTTGAAATTCTTGGTCACTGGACTCATCATCCTCTTCATGGTAATCTCCCCCTCTTTCTTGTCGTGGCCTCAAGCAGGCCTCTCCTGTTGCTTCTCCTTGCCGTGGCGCCCCCTCGGCCACCGCGCTTCTTGCTGGACCCCTCAGCATCGTCCTGGCCCTTCTCCTTGTCCCATCTTTCATACTCGGCTTTCTGCCTCTCCACAAACTGCTCAACTTGCCGGTAGTTTTGGAGGTCATGGCCCTTGGTGCGATGGATCTTGCAATATTGCTTGTTGGAGCCCTCCAGCTTGTCGGCGGCCGCCAAGTCGTGGCAGGCGGCACACCTGGCAACTTCCTTGCCGGAGTTGTCAACCTTGGCCTTCTTGGCGGTGCCGGGGTCGCCGGATTCCTCGATGGCAAGGACGGTCTTGCCCCCGCGCTTTCTATTGCACCGTCGACCCTTCTTTGCCAGGGCGATGACATCTTCGTCTCCAGAATCGCTTCCCATACCGGCATCTTCACCGGGGTACTTCCTTCCTTCTTCAGCACGAGCACATCTGTCGGCCAAAATATACAGTTCGGCAACATCCCTGACATTGTTCATGGCCAGCTCTTCACGCATCTTGCGGTTGCACACGTTCTGATGGAGCGCGCTGATGACAGCGGCGGGACGAACATCTGGGATGTTGTACTGCACACGGCTGAATCTCTGTATCTACTTGCGCAGGAATTCACCATCCTTCTGGGGAATGAGATGCAAATCACTTGCCTGGCCAGGAGCTTGGTGGCTACCGATAAAGGCGCCAATAAACTCGTGGCACAGGTCCGACCAAGAGGAGATGGAATCTACTGGCAGGTGCATCAACCACGACCTGACGTTGGGTTTGAGCACCAACCGGAAGTAGTTGGCGAGCACCTTGCCATCCCGAGCCCCGACAGCGTGCATCGCGATGGTGTATATGCTCAGGAACTCAGACGGATGGGTCTTGCCGTCGTACTTCTCCGGGACTTCAGGTTTGAATGTGTGGGTAGTGGGCCACTGGAACTGCAGCAGCTCACGGGTGAAAGCTGGACAACCTACCTCATAAGGCAAGTCACCTGGATCCCCCGGCGCAGGCTTGTACGCAGTGGGCCCTGCACGCCTATCAGATTGATGGCATGCTTCCCGTCGTCGCTCGATGGTAGTTCGAGCGTCCTCTTTAACCTGCTCCCGAAGAACTTGACGTTGGTCGCGACGAGCTCGTGGCTCGGACGAAGCCGTGGATCCATCATCACGGGCGTCGATCCGCCGAGCTGGCAACCGTGGCTGTCCTGGCAGAGGGGAGTGCACCGTGGTTGTGACGCCTCCGGCCCTTCCGCCGTCGACACGCGCTGGCTCGGTGCACCGATGCCGCGAGGGGCATGCCTCCTGACATTGATCCTTATTGGCGTAGCCAATAAGGCTCTGCATAGCAGCCCTCCACTCTTCTTGCTTCTCCGCAGTAGGAGGAAAGTCGAGGAGTAGCCGCACTACCGCTAATGCTTCCGCTGGCGTAGGTGGTAGCGACAAGTGCGAGTAACGGGAGGTGCTCGGACTTCTAACCATGTTAGAAGGAGAGCCGTCACGGTTCCGCGGCCGTGCGCCGTCTTGACCAGCATCTTGGCGTGCGTGCCAGCCCTGTGCATCTCAAGAATGATGCAGGGGGCACTTCCCGCGTTGGCGCCCAGTGTCACCAACGCTGCGACGCTGTTTGTCGCGCACGACCTGGGAGGACCGCGGCGTGGGCGTCGGCGGGGGTGTTCACTACGAAAAAAGACACTTCCGTGATGATACGTGTTTGTCACAGTAGGTCACGTTTTCTGTCATGCATGTACATCCATGAAAAATTTATGACGAAATCAAGATAGTCATACCTGTGCTGTCGTAGAACTGTTCCATGACATTACCAAAATTATCATTACGGAAGTGTCCACTTCCATGATGATAAATCGCGCGTCATGGAAGTGCTTTCTTCAAGGGTGACCGACACGTGGCATCCACCATAACGGAACGCCGTTAAGCTATCGGGTCCTGTTTTTGATCCGATAACCCGCTAACAGCCCGGACCAATGAGGATTTTCCACGTGTAAAATTCTCATTGGCCGGAGGAAACACGTGTTGGCTCACCGTTGGGACAGATGTCATCCATTCATTAGACAGGAGGCACCTATGATATGTCGACACGTGGCACGGCCCAATAGAGGCCCATTCCGGTGAAAAGGCCAGCCTGTTTGACTTGGTCAAAAGGTAACAGGCCGGCCCGCGGAAAGCCTGTTAACGGCCTGTTCGTATATAGCTCACTTACGGCCCACTAACTCACGGCCCGTTACGGCCTATCTGAATTAAGCCCAGTAGCTTCATCTGGGCCTTCCAATATGATTCCAGTCCATTGTAACTACCGGCCCATGTATGGCCCATGATGTTTTTCGGCCCATACGAGACCATTTGTAACTCTTGGCCCATTAACGGCCCGTGGTGAATCTGGCCCGCAATGAACAGTGTACCCCTTTATACCCATTAATGGCCCATTATTCCATTGGGCCGTTTCCAACCCGTGTTATCTTTCTGCCTTCTCAGGGCCCATTTATTCTTGGGCTCATTTCCAACATTCGGTTACTTACGGCCTGTCATTAGCCTTTTCCCTGTGGGCCTTTTCCATCATGTCTTTCAACTTGAAGTTGAGACTCAAGAAGACGAACTGATTCAGGCAGCGAGTTCGAAGAGCTTGTGCCAGCAGTAGTGGCCAGTAACTCGAACATTACATCAAGACAGGACTTTTGGGTTCTCTCACTGTCGTCAAGGTAGTTTTTATCAGCTTTCTTGGAGACCAACAGGGATGTCTCACTATCTTAAACCTTATCTGCATTACTTCCTTTACCATTGTATAACGGGGTACTCTTCTCCAATATTTTGTCCGCATTCTAAAAGAAAACAAGCAGACACACCACAGGTTTACCATGTTGTATATGAAACTCATTTTGGTAAATCAGTTCAGTAGTAAAGTGCACAGGATAACAACATGAAAAAGACATATATCTATGTACTATGGTCACTTTATGGTCTATATCATTATAGTTTTTGTTGCCAAATCAAGATAGAGACACAGTTCAAATAATATTTGTTCAAGACAAAGCAGAATAGACAGAATATAAGTGTGGGAAACTATAGAGCAATAACAACACTTGTAATGTGCATGACATGAGAACATAACTGTTTATTCAATTGAAACTGGAATCAACATAGAGCAAGTTACAACAGCAAACCAGTTAAAGAAACAGGTTTAAGACATACCTGTTGCGCCATTGGAGTTTCAATTCCATCCTTCAAATTTGAAAATAGTTGGTCTGAGTAAATACAGTGATGCAAGAGCAAAGGAGCAAGAGCAAAGGAATATAGCTACAGAACCTGACCTGAGAACAATTCTTCTTTTCCTTTAAGCGTTGAGTTGGGATTCGGAATGGTGGTCCTCATGCTTTGGCTAATACAGTTCCCTTACTAACTGCTCGTGTTTGGGTGCTCTGTGGTGGAGACGGTGCTGTGTCAACTGGAACTGGGTTACTATCTGCTGGGGTTGGGGTTAGAAGGGGTGTAGCTGGTTCTCTGTCCAACTGGGTAGGGGTACAGTCTGCGAGAGTCTGGGTTATGTGTGGTGGGGCTGGTTCTTGGGCAAGTACAACCATGGTTCTATCTTCATCAACTGGTAGCACTATCTTTTCTGAAGACCATGTTGTTACTCCCTTAGATACTGCCATCACCCTCTCCAATTCCAATGGCTGATAAACAAGAAAAGTAATTGAATGTACATACATTGTATGATAGACAACTGCAATGGATAGTGGGGAATAAAAGAAGGCATGAAATAATTCACATTTATGTTGTCTAACCAAACATGATAGCATGACACAATTTCACATATATGATGGCTAAGTAAACGGGATAGCATGACACAATTTCACATTATGATGGCTAACAAAAAAAGATGGAAAGACATAGTTCAAAATATGATGACTATGTAAACAAGATGACATGATATAACTATATAATGTGTTTATTAAATAGGTTGGCATGCCATAATTCACATACATGCCGCCTATGGAAACATGATAGCATGATATAATTCCCGGATAGAATGACATAATTGAAAATATGATGACTGTAAACACTAAACAGGATGAGATGATATAACTATATGATGTCTTTATTAAATGGGTTGACATGCCATAATTCAGATAGATGTTGTGTATGTAAACATGATGGCATGATATAATTCAAGTATATGATTTATATAGTAAGCAAGTAAGCAGATGGCAATCCCTATATGATGTAAAAACTAAGCAATGCATGACATGGGTAATATAACCCTGCCAAGTTTGAGCATAGACCTCAGGGGGAAATAGGACTGGTCATCAGTCTCTGAATCCTCCTCTGAGGAGCTCTCTGTATCCAGCAAGATGTCTGCTTCAGCAGGTAGCATTGTCTACTCTGAATACCTTTTTTTCACTCCAGATACTTCCATCACCGCTTCAAATGGCTGATGCACATGAAGAGTAGTTGAATATACAAACGTTGTCGACAAATGGAACATGTAATACAAAAAAATGATAGCATGATATAATTCACATACATGATGATTGGCTCAACAGCATGGCATTGCATAATTCACATATATAATGCCTTTACAACAACATAGCATTGCATAATTCACATATATAATCTCTTGCAACGAGATGGCAATGCATAATTCACATATATGGTAATTAGACACTAAACAGGTGGCATTCACACAAAGCATGTCTAAACTAATCAAAAGACATAGCAATGCAAGACACCATACACACGATATAAGCGACATAACCCTGCCAAGTTAGAGCATACACCTCGGGGGGGGACAGGATTGGTCATCTGTCTCTGAATCCTCCTCTGAGGAGCTATCTGTAACCAGCGAGATACGTGCTTCGTCAGATAGCATAGTCTGCTCTGAAGACCTTGTTTTCACTCCAGAATTTTCCATCACCGTGTCAAATCGCTGATGCACACGAAGAGTGGTTGAATGTACTAACATTATTGACAAAAGTAATACGTAACGAAAAAAAGGATGGCCTGATATAATTCACTTATAAGATGACTGGCTAAGCAGGATGGCATTGCAAAATTCACATATATGATGCCTGGCTAAACAAGATGGCGTTGCATAATTCACAAAAACGATGAATAAACTAAACAGATGACATTCACACAAAGCATGTCTAAACTAAGCAGTTGATATATTTGATGTATCAAGTAGGCAATGCAAGGCACCTTATGCATGATATAACCAACATCAGCATGCCAAGTTAGAGCGAAGACCTCAGGGGGTAAATAGGAATGGTCTTCTCCTTCTGAATCCCCCTCAGAACAGATATCTTCCTCTCGATTACAATCCGAAATGGGTGGAGGGGGGCTGCCTTTGCGCCTACCATGGAGCGACGTCTGCATGAAATTTTATTGCCAGGCAAGGCTCGTCTCTTTTGCTCTACATGTTTAGTTCCATTGTGTACAATAACTGACATGCATAGGAATAAAACATAGTCAGATTATGTAAGGAGTGCATGCAGAAATCCAGAGTGATGGTAGCAACCTATGGATAGACCCAAAACCAATGATAGCAGGCAGATAATGGCTTCAGTTAGAAAATACAGATAATGGCTTCTTTACTGTTTGTTTCCCACCCAACATGAAACTCATAGTAGACACCAGAGATTAACCAGATAGTAGATAGATACTATTGATTGCGGCCCCGATATGTACCCCACAACCATTTCAAAACTCAAGTTTGACCATTAGTTTGGAGCTGAGTCTAATCAGTGAAGAGGACAATAAAGTAGCATGTAATATTAAGCGATGCATAACGTAAGAAGACACGAAAGAGTGCGACCTCTCTTGCGGACCCGTGTAGTCCTCGAGGTCATCTGCTCGGTTTATGATGGTAATGCAGCTGTCATGGCTGCCGGCGGCGAGGAAGAAGATCTGAGGCGGCGAAAGACAGTCTGGAGGCCGATCCCCTGTTGTGCTGGACCCTTCTGTCGTTGGAGTAGCTGAGCTTGGGTGGACGATGACGCAGCAGGAGCGGGACAAACCACACAAGGTTTTCTTTGACAACTATCTGTAAGAGAAGTTATTCTGTAAGGGCTCGTTTGAATTGGAGGATTCTAACAACGCAGGGATAGGAAATACACAGTAATAGGATAGGAATGCACGTGCAAAACAGAGAATTTAAAAACATAGGATTTCTGCCAATCTGGGTGTTTCATTCACAAGAATTGGAAGATCACAGGATGCAGAGAAGCATGGTGAGATTAAGTCAAACCACAAGAAAATGTACGGTTATATGCTATTATGCTACTATCTCTTAGTCTTGTCCTTCATGAATAGGAATTTGAAAAGGAGGACAAGTGGAAATTAAAATCCGTATGGTTTTTCTTTCAAGGAGACACTAAAGGAAGAAATCCTACAGTTTTCCTTTGCTCCATTCTTTTGAACCAAATTCATGAATAGTAGTACCATAGGAAACTTTCCAATTCCTATGTTTTTCCTTCACTTTTCCTTTCAAGCACTGGCGATTCTAGTAGGCAGGCTTGAGCAAGGAAAAGCTACACTCAAAAAATGTTTTTGTGCTACTTGCCTACTTCTACTACTTTGGACCCAGGCCACTGCCGTACTAGCTCAACTCCCAGGCCCATCGACAAATGCATAGCTCAAACATGCAGAGATAAATAATGATGGCATTACAGAGAGTCCATCACGGATAGCTAAGTTGCCAGGTACCTCACTGCTTGTCATATAGTAGGAGAAACTAATCGTATTTCACGTTACTGCGTGTGCTCAGTGGACAATATCTATAACATGTAGAGTAAAAAAGAGATTCAACAAGTGTACAACCTCTTTGGCGAAGCCATGTCGATCTTAGCGTGATTGGGTTGGTCGGTGAGGTTGATCCGGCTGACTTGGCTGCCGGAGGAGGGGAAGAAGATCTTAGGCTTCTTAAGATGGATCCCGGGGTACTGCTCCGCTGTGATGGAGGGTTTTGTCGTTGGAGCAACTCCGGTGAGTTGTACGACGCCGAGGCTGAAGCAGGACATGAAGACAACATTAACCTGACTGGAATTCTAATAGCGTCTCCAATAGATGACGTAAAATACATAACCACAAAGTGCTAGATGATGTAAAATACATCAGCCGCTCATCTCTGAACTTAACTGTCGAAACTGAATTTAACTGTCGAAACTGAACTTAACTGTCGAAACTGAATTTTGCTGTCGAAACTAAATTATACTGTCGAAACTGAATTTACTATCGAAACTGAACGCACTAGCTAGTAGCAGAAAAGCAGTAGCAGCAACAACGCGTGCGAGAGCCGGTCGACTGAATTTTTCATCTCTGGTCAGTCGATTTTCCAAGCATTGGATACGAAATCAAGGGCCTCCAGTTCAAGTTCAACCTCCACCCCCCTGAGCCGCCAGCCACCACCGACCAAACCGCCGCCCTCCGCCACCTGCGGCCAGCGGTGCCCCGTCCCGCCCGCCCTGAAACCACTCGCCGCCGCACCGGCCATCCCTCTAGCCCCCCCCCCCCCCGTGCCGAGCTTTTTCTCCTACGTTCCCCACGCCACCGCCACACCACCGTCGGCGACCACCGCCCCCACCCTGAACCCTAAGATAGATACTGGGGTACCTCTCCGGCGAGCCGCCCTCCCTGCTGCGGCTGGTTCTTCCTTAACTCCAGCGAGCCCCCCCACCCCATGAAAATCGACTGACCCGAAGGTTGATTCAGTCGACTGAAGTGTAGCTAAATCGGAGCAGCATCGCATGCAAGAGCAAGAGAGAGCAGCAACGCGAGCAAGAGCAAGAGCAATAGAAAGAGCAGACCAAGCAGGGGACCGAGAGCAAGAGCAGAGCAGCAGCGCAAGCCAGAGCTAAAGCAGCAACAGCTCCTACTGATGTGGACGCTGCCGCCGAGGGAGCGATGCCGTGGAGGAAGTGGCCGGCGACGCCGCCGTGGATGGAGCCGCGCCGTGTCGGCTCGGGACCGAGCGCCGGAAGCACCGTGAGATCGAACCAAGAAGAAAATGCGGCGATTAGTGTACAAACTCTTTGGTGGCGCTGATTAGGCCTCAGCTTCATCCGAGGAAACGGTGATGATGATGCTCTTCCGGTGGTGCAGATGAAGACGGCGGTGTGGGAGTGGAGGTGGCGCGAAAGACGAGGGGAACATCGGGGCAGCTCCTTGGAGGTGGAGGACGGGGTGGCTGAACCGGCAGGACGACGAGATCGACGACGGATCCTCATCCGGTACGGTGGATGAGGGACGTCGAGGTGTTGCTGTGGACGATGGTTTTAGGGAAGAGGCTCCGGCTGGGTGGCGGATGGAGGAGGGTGTGGGGCTTCGCGGGTTTTCGCGGCCTCGGTGTACGAATGGGTGGGCGGATGGGATGGGAGTGGGGAACCATGGCTTAGGGATGCGCTTGTCCAAAATGTGGGGTAAGTTACGAAATTACCCCCACCGATTTGAGCTAGGCGGTTCTTTCGGTTCAGGGGTATCACGGGCATTTCACGTGTCGGGATTTCACAGGAGGTGGGAGTTTTCGCGCGCATTGTAATGTTGGAATAGCAAGGCGCGAGTTGAGATGGAGGGAGTTGTCGGAGCACAACGAGACAAAGATATATCTTAAATATTTCGGAGTAACAAGGCGCGGGTTGAAATTTCCGGACAAGACCAACGTGTACTGTACCAAATCAATTCGCACTTCCGTCGACGAAAAAACAAAAAGAAATCAATTCGCAGCACACAAGAGAGTGTAGTCCCGTGTATTGTACCAAATCAATTCGCACTACAAATGTCAATGAAAATTTTGAATTCATGTTATTCATTTAAAATATTTCGCTACGTGTATAATGCATGCAACCTGCTACTCAAATGAACGTTTTAGTGCATTCCAAAGGTATATACTACCGCCTCAATAGGAACTAAATTTGAATTGGTTTCTCTATTTGAATAAGATCTACAAAGATGATTATTGTGAAGTCAAACCATTTGAATTCGTTTCTCTATTTTAATAAGATCTACAATCATCATTATAGTCAAGTTAAACCATCGTTTGTGTATTATCTTCACAGCACACCACATGATTACTCTCGAGTTAGAAATGAACTATGTGTACTATATGAACTCGAACTCGATTTTTTGTGAATCCACTTTATGTTGATTTCAAATCACAGTACAATTCAAGGTCTAGCTAGATCTTCATAATCTAAACCATGTCTCATATGTATAATGTGTTTATCACATAATGTATGGTGCCCCGCCCCCCTACGCGTACAAGTATTTAGATGTGAATTGCAAACACCACACATTACCACAAATTCAAATAAAATGTGAGATTGTTCGATATATAGTATTGTTTAGATTGTTCGATATTTATTTGTAAGCTGCAAACGCCACACATTATCACAAATTCAAATAAAATGTGAGATTGTTCGATATATAGTATGGTTTAGATTGTTCGACATTTAGCTGTGAGCTGCAAACGCCATGCATTATCACATTATATATGGTATAACATGTGCAAGACCACAACACGTGTATCACCACTATATCATGCATGCATATGTTTATAACACTATGATCTCCTATTCAAATATATGAATCCACTTTCATAGCAAATTATGTTCTTTGTTAGTCTCTTACACCCACACAATCCTCTAACCTTTGTAGCTAGCACTAACTTTCTCTCGTGCATGCACACGCCCTCCTCGCCCTTCCCCTCCCTCAGCATTCTATCCATCGCGCACATTTTTTTTCTTTAGGTCGTTCTCCCACAGTCTCCATAACTCCTTTCCGACACACACCGATCGATAAACCTCTCCAGTGTCTGCCAACAACATACATACGCACACACCTTCCATCTCCTCCTTTCTGTGTCCATGCCTCGTGTCTCTCATATGGTCCCACACACGTGTAAACTCTCGCCCTGTTTTCATCGAACTTACAACCGCACACTCCCCCTATCTAGCTAGTAGCTCGGCCTCTCGCACCACCTCCTAGCTCCATTCTCTCTGTCTATCCGTCTCGCAGGGCCTTATTTGCCTCTAAGAAATGGATGTACACCGACCGATCTCCCGCTATACATATAGCTAGCTAGGTCCTTAATTATAACTCGTTTTTCCCACGCGTCGATCGATCTACCTCATTAGTTATGTCTCTCCCTTCCTCCAACAAACAACAATTGATCTACCGATCTAGTTAGCTTTGCTGAGCAAACACATGGTTCCCCTTCAACATCCATGCATGCGTCCCGACAGATCTATCATGCACAGGCACACACAGAAACACATCCCCAGTCTTATTGATAATATTGCAGTTGTACCCTCAGTTTGACTAGTAGGCCTCTCCCACCATCTTCGAGAAGCAACTCCATCACCCATCCAGCACTCTACCCCTCTCCCTCCCTCTCTCTCTCCTCTCTCTCTCTCTCTCTGTCCCAACCTATATCCTGTCCTTCAGTTATGTATGGATGTCGACCCATCTCCCTCAAGACATAGTTGGGTCTTCCCTTCTCAACACATATACGAGTCATTCTACCTCTTTAGTTAGGCCTCTGCCACCCCCTCCCCCCCCCCCCCCCCACACACCCATACATCGAGCGCTCTAGTCATGTCTCCCTACCACACACAAACTTGCCCTGTGCCCTTTGACTTTCTGGTAGGTCAGTCGCCCTATATCTTTGATTTGCACACACACAATTTTGATGGCTCTCTTCATCCATCTCGCACCCACCCACTTTATCCTCTCTTCGACTCTATCGAAATCTACGACCCCTCCCTCTCTTCTCGTGGATCGCCCCCTCTGGCCCTCTCTATATGATATGGATATGCCTCTATTTCACACACATTGCATGCAAAATTTTGTTTGAGATGTCATCGACACAAATTCCCAAAAATACATTCACGAAATCACCACCCCCCCAAAAACAAAAAACACTCACAAACGCACACGCCATCTGTCTAGGTTTGTATCTCTCTTACACAGACCCACGTAGGTGGGGGACGTGCATGAAGAGAAGAGGTGCACGCACGGCGCACATACTCCCGTCTCTTTCCCAACCACACCCCCGCGGGTACACGGTGGAGCTCATTTCTGTATGAAAAGTTAGCCCACGTGGTAATTTGACACGTGTACTGCTTTTCCACTTGATGGAGGATCGTCTACCACGTGTGAACATACAAATTGCAACTTGACGCGTTATGTTAAAAAAGAGGCAAACCATGTGGGGCCTACCTTAGAGGCAAGGCTCTATACACTGGAGCACTTTTGATGTGTCCCGTCAACTCGTAGAACGAGGAGAAGCTTGCTTAGTACGCTATCTCCCCCACCCACGGGCGCGGTGGCTCGCAGGGTCAGGTGAAGCTTGCTTACTACTTACTAGTACGCCTTACGCCCGCTCCCTCGCCCACGCGCGCGATGGCTCGCAGGACGAGGAGAAAATTTTACTACTCGCTCCGTTTACTCCTCGTCCCTACCTTGGTTAGAGAGATTATCATATTGTTTGGAATATATGTCCTTTAGTAGATTTCAATATGAACAACTAGTACATACTCCAAACACTGATGTATATAGACGTATTTTAGAGTGTAGATTCACTCATTTTGCTCCGTATGCAGTCCATATTGAAACGGACGTAATAGTATGCACTCTCCCTCGCCCCTCGACCCTCGCCCACGTGGTGGACGTGCAACAATTCATTCGGTTTCATATAGCTAGAACAATATATACTGCAGTACCATTATTGCTCGACTTCCCGAAGAGGCGAAGAGCCAATCGCAAGGTTAATATTTTGGAGATGCCAAGCGCAAGGTTTGTAGGAGAACGAGTAGTAGGTGCCCGGTCATTTATAAATAAAGTTTTTTTTTCTTCAGTGGCACGTACACAATAGAAATAGGTTCATATGGAGAGAAAAGGAAACCGCTCCACTATATACATAGGCAGGACGAGCCTACACGGTTGCTTGCTGGGATTACTCTCTTCAGTCTTGACACTCTCTCGCACAAAACGATTGTGGCCACATCTCTAACATCCCGGCGGATCACATCCGCCGGGAGAAGGGGTGGATGCTTAGTGTAGATGCGGTCGCCATCGCCGACGGCGAAAACCCACTGTCGGCACGTCCCGATCAGGGGTCCCCGCCGTTCTTTCTCACAAAGCCGGTGAGGTTGCCTTCGTCCATTGCTCACTGCTGCAACAGGGCAGTTGCGTCCTCCCGCCGCCCTCCTCTAGGTTGAGCTACGTCCCGACATCCCTTAGGTACAACTCCCTTTACAGCCAGCTTGCACCACTACTCTAGCTGCCCACATCACTCCATGTGGATATTTCTCTACTTATTTGCCCCGCACATACCTCTACTGGCTTCTATGTACTGTATTTGTGATGAGTTTATGTCTCACCAACTAGTCCCAATAATCTTATTCTAATCACGCTTCTTCAATTTCTTTGCCATAGGGATGCTCATCTCGAATTTGGTGAAACTGCACAAAATGATCCGATGGTCAAATGGTTGCAAACTTCATTTCTTCGGAAGCTCCAACGTTGCCAGCAAATTAAAGCCTGGTTAGGGTTTACGGTTCAAGGGCTAGGGACTGCATGGATCATTTTTTTCTTTAGTTGTCCCTGTTCCAAAATAAGTGTCAACTTTAGTAGTAGTACAACTTTGTACTAAAGTTTGCATAAAGTTGAGACACTTATTTTGGAACGGAGGGAGTACACATTGGCTATGATCTGTCAATCATTGAGATGCAATACCATGCATGTTATTCTCCTTTGTATTTGATGAAATCTTCCAACGGGCAACCTTGGACGCAAGATACATGAAACAGAAGCTGGAAGCTTCATAGCATTGTACAAATTTATCTCGCTGATAAATTACAGTACGTACTATACTAGTACTATGTAAAGAGTTAGGTGTCGCACGGAGTCCAGAAAATATGGTGATAATCTGAGGTGGGCCATGTAATCACTGAGCCTGCGTGTTTTCACTGCTCTCGCACTCCTCCGCTGAGAATGGAGAAAATTGTAATCTAGTAATACCTCCTTTGGTCGAAAGCGTGGGACATCCAGGAGTCCTACCACCTCAGTAATAATGACCAATGAGCCGTCAAATCACATAGACCCAACAGTAAGTTGGACGGACGAAGCAACCATCACTCTTGAATCCGCTTCTCCCTTCAACGCAGGCGCCAGTGAGAGGTCGCGTCTGCTCTGCCCGGGCATGAATGCGGCACCAATTCTTTGGAGCGGCGCTGACGGTGTCAGGCGGGAAGCACGCGCGGGCGATGTAGGGGCTTTGGGTGGGCTATGCTGGTCAGGAGCGGGCGTGGCAGCTGTCCCGCCTGTCCCGACCGGACGCCCGGAAACAAGAGGATGCACCGACTCTCGCGGCTAAATCGTACACTACACACCATCTCTATGTAGGAGTAGGTCGATGTGTCGCTCTCTCTAACACACACGTGTTGTTAAACACACACACACACACACGCCGAGGTAAAATGACTCTATATCTCAATTAATGAAGACTTGCATGTGGAGTACCATCCATATGTTACTACCTACTATGAAAGTAGCAACATAGACTAGTAACATATGCATGTTACTAGTCCAAGTTACTCACTGTCGGCGTTCTGGGAACAGGGGTCCCCAGACTTGCCTACCTGCGGCCCATGGCGTGGCTCCACAAGCAGGCCCGTACGACCCATCTTCACCAACAAGCACTCAAGACACTCGCGAGGGGCCAAGCCTCGGGAGGCGGACACCACAAGACCTCCTCAGGAGCGGCCTCACCAAGCTGGCTCGCGAGGGGCGGAGAGATCAAGGCAAGGCAAACCTCGCGAGGTTCTCATGACGTGAGCCATGACGACCAAGGCCAGGCGGGCGCCAGCGCGCATAGTGTCCTTGCTTCCTCTTTGGTGCTAAGGAGGCAAGCGCACGCGAGGAGTTCCGAGGCATCAGGCAAAGGTTTCCATATCGGTGCAATGATGATAACCCACAAGTATTGGGGATCGCAACAGTTTTCGAGGGTAGAGTATTCAACCCAAATTTATTGATTCGACACAAGGGGAGCCAAAGAATATTCTCAAGTATTAGCAGTTGAGTTGTCAAGTCAACCTCACCTGGATAACTTAATATCTGCAACAAAGTATTTAGTAGCAAAGTAGTATGATAGTAACGGTAACGGTGGCAAAAGTAACAGTGATAGTTTTGTAGTGATTGTAACAGTAGCAACAGAAAAGTAAATAACCGAAGAACAATATGTGAAAAGCTCGTAGGCATTGGATCAGTCATGGAGAATTATGCCGGATGCGATTGTTCATGCAACAGTTATAACATAGGGTGACACAGAACTACCTCCAATTCATCAATGTAATGTAGGCATGTATTCCGAATATAGTCATACATGCTTATGGAAAGAACTTGCATGACATCTTTTGTCCTACCCTCCCGTGGCAGCGGGGTCCTACTGGAAACTAAGGGATATTAAGGCCTCCTTTTAATAGAGTACCGGACCAAAGCATTAACACATAGTGAATACATGAACTCCTCAAACTACGGTCATCACCGGGAGTAGCCCCGATTATTGTCACTTCGGGGTTGTCGGATCTCGGGTTCCGGCAAAACCCTTAAGGTTCAAACTCTGGGGTGCGCGCGAAGTTCTCCCCTATCGATCCACGTCCTTGCTTTGCTATGATCTCAAGGGCTAACTCGACGAACTCGCAACACAAAGAACACAAGATTTATACTGGTTCGGGCCACCGTTGTGGTGTAATACCCTACTCAAGTGTGTGGTGGTGGATTGCCTCTTGGGCTAAGGATGAAAAGTTACAAGGGGAAGAACAACCTCCTGAGGTTGAGGTGTTCTTGTGCTTGGTGTGTGGCTAAGGGTTGGCTAAAGAATAGATGCCTGAGACTCAGTTGCCTCCTACTATGGTGGCTAGTCCTATTTATAGAGGCCCTGGTCCTCTTCCCAAATATTGAGCGGGAAAGGAGCCAACAACGGCCAATTTGAAAGGGGACTGCTAGTACAGCTTATCCTGACAAAAGTAGTCTTCGCCTGCCAAAGGCTCTGGTGGTGACGCCGCCTTGGGCTCCATGGTGACGTCCGTCTTGCCGTCCTGCTGGTCTTGGTCTCGTTGGACTGATATGGAAACCTTTGCTTGATGCCTTGGTACTCCGCGCTTGTACTTGCCTCCTTAGCACCAAAGAGGAAACAAGGACACTATGCGCGCGGGCGCTCGCCTGGCATCCAGCTGGTCTCGATCATCATGGCTCACGTCACTAGAACGTCGTGAGGTTTGCCTTGTCTTGATCTCTCCGCCCCTCGTGAGCCAACCTGATGAGGCCACTCCTGAGGAGGCCTTTCATCGTCCGCCTCGTGAGGCTTGGCCCCTCGCGATGGTCTTGAATGCTTGCTGGTGAAGATGGGTCGTATGGGCCCGCTCACAGAGCCATGGCATGGGCCGCAGGCAGGCAAGTCTAGGGACCCCCGTTCCCAGAACGCCGACAGTAGCCCCCGGGCCCAAGGTGTGCTCGGGCTTGGCTTCGAGGCGAAGCTAAAGGTCAAGTGCGGAGCGCCGCGGGCCCCAATAGCCTACGGCCTTGATCGACGCGTGGCGGTTGACTGGATGTGGGCGTCTCCGCTTCCCCACGCTGCCTCGGCAACTGTCCGACTGTTAAAAGGCTGGCGCAGACAGTGCTTGCCTTCATTGCTTCCTTTCGCCTTGCTCAGATCCCCTTTCTTGCGCCCTGCCTCCGAAATCCCCAGATCTGCTTCCATCCTCCACCGCATCAGCGACCAATGGCGCCGCGCAAGGTCAAGCCCTCCTCGTCGCTGGTTTGGTACGAACCAGCTCTCGACGCGCCCAACGTCTCGGAGAAGAGCCTCGTGCGCCACGCGCTTGCTGACGGCGGCGGAGAGCAACGAGAGGGGGAAGACGGAGCTCCGGGTTGCCTCCGACGCGCCGGAACCTGAGGGGAGTACCTTTTCCCCTTCTTCATGAGTAGCATCGCCGCGGGGCTAGTTCCCCCCTTTTCTGACTTCTTCTATGAGGTCCTTGGCCACTACGGGCTGCACGCGCTGCACCTTCATCCCAACTACATCCTTCTCTTGTCCATCTTCGCCTACTATTGCGAGGCGTATCTGGGCGTGATGCCTTCCGTGGCTCTGCTGCGCCACCTCTTCTTCCTCCGCGTCAGCGAGGGTCATATCTCCGGGTGCGCCAATTTCATCGCGGCCGGCAAGGCCAACTCGATCTCGAATACCGGGAAGAAGGCCGACAACCTTAGGGCCAAATGGGTCATGGTGGATGCCAAGTGCGTCCACCCGCGCTTGGCGTTGCCGACGGAGATGCCCCAGTCTGGCAAGGGGTGGTTGAGGGAGTCCTGGATTAGGGGGTCCTCGGACAGCAGGACTATATACTTTGGCCGGACTGTTGGACTATGAAGATACAAGATTGAAGACTTCGTCCCATGTCTGGATGGGACTCTCCTTGGCATGGAAGGCAAGCTTGGCAATTCGGATATGTAGATCTCCTCCCTTGTAACCAACTCTGTGTAACCCTAGCCCCCTCCGATGTCTATATAAACTGGAGGGTTTAGTCCGTAGGACAAGAACAATCAGAATCATAGGCTAGCTTCTAGGGTTTAGCCTCTACGATCTCGTGGTAGATCAACTCTTGTAATACTCATATCATCAAGATCAATCAAGCAGGAAGTAGGGTATTACCTCCATCGAGAGGGCCCGAACCTGGGTAAACATTGTGTCCCCCGCCTCCTGTTACCATCCGCCTTAGACGCACAGTTCGGGACCCCCTACCCGAGATCTGCCGGTTTTGACACCGACATTGGTGCTTTCATTGAGAGTTCCACTATGCCGTCATCATAAGGCTTGACGGCTTGTCTTGTTGTCAGGGACAACATCACCTCTGGGGGAGCCCTGGCTATAGGCCAAACCCTCCGACTAGGCAGCTTCGTCATGACCGCCCGTTCGGCCGTTGCGCCGACGATGACTTCTTGGGTCATCAAAAATAGCCTCCACGTCGGCTCGGGATTCGCCGAGCAAATGGATCCAATGGAGCTCTCTTCCTTGAACGAGCTCTTGGATCGCATCGCCGCCTTGGGAGTCGCTACAGACTATGATTGGATCGGGCTTAAACCCGACCAAAGGGAGATTAACTCTCCGCCGATCACCCATCAGATAGTGGTGGTGGAGGAGCAACACAGCGATTCTTCCTCTATCTTGAGGACAAACTATGTCCGGATTCCCGAGCTCTCCGAGCCGGATACCCGTCTATGGGAGGACATGGCCCAAGCTTTGAACCTAGAATCAGACTGCGGGCCAGACCTATTGGGCAACATCCTGGAGCCTCAACTACCAAGCTCGGAAACTCCTCTGCCCCTGGGTCTCTGATTGGGTCAGGGTTCGGACATAAATCCACCCACCCACCTAGATATAAGTGATCTTTCCCACATTAGACAAGAGCCCCAAGAGACAATACATCACTATTGGGCCAGGTTCCTCCTTGTAATGAGCAAGGTCAAGGACTGTCGCGAGGAAGATGCAATTTCACTTTTGCAAAAATTGTACGGACAAGGGAATCCTTAACGCCATAAGTCGCCGTGACATAGCACACTTCGCTGACTTGGCGGCCATAGTACCGAAGTACTGTGCGATGGAAAGCGCGTGGAAAACCCAAACAAAATTCTGGGATCCTCCGGCTCTCACTAAACCCCCCGTCCGAACTAAAAGGGTGTACTCTCGTAAGTCACCCGATCCAGTTACAAAGAAACAAAATCCCACTATAGGACGTCGAACCGTATTGGTAGGATGGCTCAATGGGCCATGCAAAATTCATAGTACAGCGAATACCATGCCGACGCATAGCCTTAGAGCATGTTGGATACTTCGGCAGGTGGCCAAGAGCGGCGAGGATATCCTCATCAACAATACAACAGAGCACCATCCCGTGGAAAATAAAAATACAATATTAATAGTCTTTGAAACCTTTGCCTCAAATAATAGGCGCAAGCAAGCACTCCGCAGCATTGCCGAAGTCTGCCACGTAGCAGCAATAAATCCATGGAGCGATACGGCTATAACCTTCAATGCCAGTGACGAACCTAAATTCCGAACAGCCCGAGCACCAGCCGCCTTGGTCCTTAGTCCAATTGTGGACGGTTTTCGGATTACTAAAGTGCTCATGGACGGTGGCAGTGGATTAAACCTCACCTACGAGGAGACTCTTCAAAAAATGGAAATAGACAAGAGCCGCATCAAGCAAAGCAGCACGACCTTCAGAGGAATCATCCCTAGTCGGGAGGCACGATGTGCAGGAAAAATCACACTAGATGTGGTATTCGGCACGCCGGAAAATTATAGGTCCGAAGAAATCACATTCCAAGTGGCCCCGTTCAGTAGCGGATACCACGCCCTTTTAGGGCGGGAGGCATTCACGATCTTCCAAGCTATACCCCGTTACAGGTACATGAAGCTCAAAATGCCCGGACTCAATGGAATCATCACTCTAGCTAGTGATCCGGACATAGCACTCCGCACCGAAAATAAAACCGCCGCATAGCCCTCGAGGCATTATCCGAAGCCCTTGCGGCCGAAGAACTAAATGCGCTGCGCTGCGCTGCGCTCCGCAGTGGACATGGAAGACGTGATACTCGACAAAAGACCCAAGTCCACCTCTTTTAAACCAGCAGACGAAATAGTCAAATTCCATGTCCACCCAACGGACCCTACAAAAACAGCATCCATCGGGGCACAATTACACCCCACAGTGGACGCGCACTTCGGGAGTTCTTGCGTGAGAATTGGGACATCTTTGCCTGGCATCCTTCAGACATGCCAGGAATCCCACGCAAGCTGGCCGAGCATAGCCTTAACATTCTAAAGGGGTTCAAGCTGGTCAAGCAGACTCTTCAGCGTTTCTCTGAGCCTAAGCGACAAGCCATGGGAGAAGAGCTAGCCAAGTTACTCGAGGCCGGATTCATTAGAGAAAAAAACATCCGGACTGGCTAGCAAACCTGGTGATGGTACTAAAGAAGGACAAATCCTGGCGCCTATGTGTCGATTTCAAGAACCTTAACAAGGCTTGCCCCAAGGATCCCTTCCCCCTCCCCCGCATCGATCAAATTATCGACGCTACCGCAGGACACGACTCATTGTGTTTCCTCGACACATACTCTGGATACCATCAAATTAAGATGGCGGAGTCCGACCAAGACGCAACGACATTCATCACTCCATACGGCCCCTTCTGTTTTAACACCAGGCCTTTCGGGCTCAAAAACGCCGGTGCAACCTATCAACGCATGATTCAGACATGCCTGGAAACACAAATCGGCAAAACAGTGGAGGCATATGTAGACGACGTGGTCATTAAAACAAGACACGTCAAATCCTTAATAGACAACTTGAGGCTCACGTTCGACAATCTCCGAATATATGACATCAAGCTCAATCCGGAAAAATGCGTTTTCGGCGTGCCTGCCGGAAAGCTCTTGGGCTTCATCGTCTCCAGTAGAGGAATTGAAGCAAATCCGGCCAAAATCCGAGCTCTGTCACTGTTGGCTATCCCAACAGACCTCAAGCAAATCCAGAAATTAACTGGATGCGTGGCTGCCTTAAGCCGCTTTATCTCCCGATTAGGAGAAAAGGCACTACCCCTTTATCGCCTTCTTCGACGCACCGAATACTTCGAATGGACGGATGCGGGCATGGCTGGATTGGAAGAAATAAAAGCCATTTTGGCCACCAACCCAATCTTGGCCGCGCCAACTATCGGTGAACCAATGCTGTTATATATAGCGGCAACACACCAAGTTGTAAGCGCAGTGCTCGTCGTCGAACGAGAGACGGACGGACATAAGTTCCCGCTTCAAAAGCCGCTATAGTATGTATCCACTGTCCTTATTCCATGCAAATCATGGTACCCACATTATCAAAAGATAGCATACGCGGTCTTCATGGCAGCCCGAAAACTACGACACTACTTTCAAGGGTGTTCAATTATGGTGGCCTCTGAAGTACCACTCAACGACATAATAAATAACTGCGATGCGACGGGCCAGATTGCCAAATGGGCTATTGAGCTCCTCCCGTTCAACATAACATACAAACCACGGCGAGCCATTAAGTCACAAGTACTGGCTGATTTCGTCGCGGAATGGACAGAAGCCGAACTCCCTAAAGAGTACGGCGCGTACTCCAATTGGATCATGCACTTTGACGGCTCTAAGATGCTGGCTGGTCTGGGGGCAGGCGTCGTCTTGACATCCCCCACCGGAGATACAGTCCAATACGTACTCCAAATATTATACACAGACTCCAACAATGTAGCAGAATATGAGGCCCTGTTGCATGGTCTCCGGATGGCGGTCTCCATGGGCATTCAACGCCTAGAGGTGCGTGGGGATTCGAACCTCGCAATATCTCAAATAAATGGAGACTTTGATGCCAAGGACCCAAAAAGGGCGGCTTACCGCAACGCCGTCCTCAAAATGTCAGCTCGGTTCGAGGGGCTTGAATTCCACCATGTGGTCCGGGAAAACAATCAAGCAGCGGATATCCACGCCCGCATCGGCGCTAAGCGCGACCCTGTCCCACCTAATATCTTCTTGGAAAGGTTGTTTAAGCCATCCGTGGTATGGGAAGGAGAGACCGGCAACAACAGTCCGGACCTGACCATGACACCAGATACCGAACACTCTGACGTAATCGGAGGCTCTGCCACCGAAATAACGCCTTCGGCCCACGTGATTATGGCTGTCATCGCCCCGTGGACAGAACCCTTCTTGGCCTACCTAATTAGGCAAGAACTCCCTGAGGACCAAAACGAGGCACGTTTCATTGTGCGGCGGTCTAAATCCTACAAGGTCCACGAGGGAGAGCTTTATAAGAAAAGCGCTGCCGGAGTACTTCAAAGGTGCATCTCCGAAGAGGAAGGATGGCAACTTTTGGCAGAAATTCATGCTGGACTTCGCGGCCACCACGCCGCAGCTCGGGCCCTTGTAAGCAAGGCCTTCCATACAGGTTTTTACTGGCTGACAGCCCGAGCAGACGCACAGGACCTCGTTCAACGTTATGTCGGTTGCCAGCTTTTTGCAAACCAAAGCCATATGCCACCTACCGCTCTCCAAACAATCCCCATTACTTGGCCCTTTGCGGTCTGGGGGCTTGATATGGTCGGACCCCTTAAAGGGGGAAGCCATAAGAAAAAATACCTATTGGTCATGGTGGATAAATTCACCAAATGGATAGAAGCCAAACCAGTTAAAACGGCCGAGTCCGGACCTGTGATAGACTTCATATCTGGAGCTGTACACCGTTACGGCGTCCCCCACAGCATCATCACCGATAACGGCTCCAACTTTACAGCCGATGAGGTAAAAACTTGGTGCGGCAACATGGGCATTAAGCTCGATTATGCCTCCGTCTATCACCCTCAAACAAACGGTTATGTCGAGCGGGCAAATGGTCTCATTATGCGCGGCATTAAACCCAGATTAGTGTGATCCTCGAAGGAATCAGATCCGCACTGGGTCGAGGAGCTCGACTCCATACTATGGGGGCCGTGGACCATGCCGAATCGCACTACCGGATACACACTGTTCTTTATGGTGTACGGCGCAGAGGTGGTACTACTGTCAGGACCGGTTTTTCGGGATATTAATTTCCCAGAAAATGGCCTTTGTGCTCACCAGCCCCAGGATTACTGTTAGCTGATGAGGCACCAACTTGATACAGGAATTCCAAGCAAAGTACAAAATATGTAGTACAAGATCATTGTGGCCTATGAGTACAACACTTGGTTTCTAGTGGTTGATGGCGGAAGCGGTTTGTGGTTCATCTGCGTCTATGGGACTCCATTTCCCACAAGAACAGCTGACCAGGATAACTCCTATCGTCGCGAGGCTGCTATTACGATTGCGTAGGTTCCGGGGCTGTCATCGCAATGGTCTCTCCAAGCAAGGAATCTGGCCAAGACAATAGCCAGGGACAAGCCAGTGAGTACGTTTGAATGTACTCGCAAACATTAAGAGCACGGGTATAATATAATAAGGGATAATCATGCTGCGAAATATTCTATGATCATAACGTCTGTCATGAAATATACGAAATCCGTGATGCGCGCATGCGGGTAAACTATGAATATGCAATTACGGGAGTAGGGTTATAGAATGCACCGATCGAGTGTCTGAAGCGACGCCTCTAAAGGATAATAAGATAAATCATGCCTCAGTCGGGCGTCTGAGCGACACCACATAAAGGGCTTATGAATAAAAGAAAATAACAAGCATGCCACAGTTGGGCGTCTGAGCGACACCACATAAAGGGCTTATGAATAATAAATAAATGACAAACATGCCGAAGTCGGGCGTCTGAGCGACGCCACATAAAGGGCTTATAAATAATAAAGAAATGACAAACATGCCGCAGTCGGGCGTCTGAGCGACGCCACATAAAGGGCTTATAAATAATAAAGAAATGACAAACATGCCGCAGTCGGGCGTCTGAGCGACGCCACATAAAGGGCTTATAAAGGATAAATAAATAACAAGCATGCCGCAGTCGGGCGTCTGAGCGACGCCACATAAAGGGCTTATAAATAATAATCACAGTGAGTATCCAGGAGGTAGAACCGTCCCAGGGATACTTAATAATTCAAATAATGTAAATGGTTAGTCCATAATAATAATAAACATAATCCTCATATGTCATAGGTCATAATCAATGTTCTAGTATAGCCGTTTCTCCATCCGAAGACCGTCACTATGTTCTAGTTTAGCCGTTTCTCCATCCGAATACCGTTACTATGTTCCAGTTTAGCCATTTCTCCATCCGAAAACCGTCACTAGACCCATCTCAGACTGTAGTCCTTACCCATGGACATGGCTATCCGAATAGATATAACAAATATATATCTCTCTCCATTTCCTATTTTTGAAAGTTTTCTTCTCTCTCCATTTCCTATTTTGAAAGTTTTCTTCTCTCTCCATTTCCTATTTTGAAAATATTCAATTAACAAATATTTCAAAATAGTACAAAAAGTTGTCCCAAATATTTTCGAAATAAATCTTAAAATAAACTAGATGAAATTTGAGAGAGGTAGGAAAAAGAATCAACTCATTTGGAGTTTTATTTTAAAAGATATAGCCAGTCAAAGTTCTGTTTTTAATAAAACCAGAAAAAGAAAACGTTTCGGGGAAAATACGCTTTCGAACAGGGGGAAATGTACTCTCGATATTGCGCTTCCACTAAAGCCAGCGTGGGTGGCGCGTGGGTCACTGACAGTGGGTCCAGCTGGCCCACTGGTCAGGTTTGACTACTCCCCCTCTCCCTCCTCTTCCTCTGCCCGAACGGAGGCGGGACTCCGGCGATCGCCGTCGACGAACGGCGCCTCCCCGCGGGGTCCTGAGGGTGGGGATGGTTCCGCCAGTCTAGGGCGGTCCTTCCGGTGGTCGTTGGGTCGTCGGGGGTGGAAGGAGTCGCCGGCGGCGAGCTCCGCGACGGAGGAGGTTTCGGTTGGTTTTGGGGTTCCGGGCTGCGGTGGTTCTTGGTCGCGCTTGAGAGGCTGGGCGGCACCGTGAGGTCGAGGGGAGTGGGATGGTGGTGCTAGATGAGCTGGGGAGGCTTTGCTGGCGACTAGCGGGACCGGAGGGAGGCGGCGGCCGAACCTGCCGGAGGTGGGGGAGATGGCCTCTTCCGGTCAATCCGCGCCTAGGGGAGCACTAGGGGGATGGCCTGGGGTCGCCTGAGGACTTGGACGAGCTTGGGGTCCCATTATATAGGCGTTCGAGGTTGGTCCCGCGGCGGCCGTGGATAAGAACGCCAGCGACCGTCGCTCTGTAGCCGCAGGGCGACGTGGCGGCGACGAGCGCGTGCCGACGGGCTCCAGGATAAGCTCGAGCTGCTCCAAGGGGCAGCTGGCGCACGGGTGGCTTGGGCGGCGCCGTCCATGGCAGGCGCCTACTGCCGACGCCGGCGTGCCGCCAAAGGCTCTGACGGCGGCGCTGTAGGGCACCAAGGGCGGCTCTGCGACGCGGGAGGGGGCGGGCGTGCTGGCGGCGAGTGGGGAAGGCCAGAGCGGGCGCGGGGAGGCGGCCGTGCGACGCGGCGGCTCGGGCGCCCACACGTGCAAAACGTGCGCTCTGGGTGCGCCCAGAGCACGCACGGGACGTGTTTGACAAAATGCCAGGGCAGCCTAGAGTGCTAGAGGGAGGCTGGCAATTAATAGGGCAGGGTTAGGGATAGCTAGGAGCTTAGTGGACATGCTGGATGGGTCAGGGGCTCAAGATCATAATGCAAACTAGAAAACATGCCAAAACTGTCCATGAACACAAGGTGTTCGACAGAATGCCAAGTGTATCTAGGCAACTCTTGGAGTGGCCAAAAACTCCAGATCAAGGTCTCCCTGGATGTAGGTGATGATGGCAAGATCATTTGGGCAAAACCAGAAACTTACTAGTGCAAGTTTTGCAAAACTTCAGTTTTGGACAGAAAGAAAAAGGTCTCATTGCATGCACTTAAAATCCTCCAATGGGTCCACTCTCCTGGACTTAAGGGTTTTGTAGGGAGGGCTATAAGCAGGAAAAAGCTCATGGGCACTAGAGCAAAATAAAATAGGGTTGCAGTACAAATCACCAAACTGGAGCAGAATAAAGATGCGGTTGATTCACTCAAATATTTCAAAGAACATCACTAGGTTTTAGCATAAAGTTGAATTATATGCATCTACTGACATCTCCAAACACTTGGAAGAATTTTTAAAGGAATATTTGAATAGGTTGTAGTGCAAAAATACCTACTGGACCAGA
The DNA here is from genome assembly GCF_018294505.1 of Triticum aestivum. Classification (NCBI taxonomy): domain Eukaryota; kingdom Viridiplantae; phylum Streptophyta; class Magnoliopsida; order Poales; family Poaceae; genus Triticum; species Triticum aestivum. The sequence continues at coordinate 152,060,640 of NC_057814.1, forward strand.
TTTTGAAAAGTTGATGTAGAGCTCAAAATCTCCAATAACCAAAAGATATTTTTGCATAAAAGTGATGTGGAGACATCACATGACATCCCCAAATTTTGGTGAAATTTTTAAATGCATTAATCAAATGGTTGGACTGCAACAGAGACTCCAAATTCATGAAAAATCATTTTAAAAGAATAAAGCTTAGGGAAAAGCAATCTCGCAATTAAATCCACTGATAAAGAATTGTTTCATAGAGAGAGTATACAAGTCCAATAATACTTTTGGAAAGTTTCCACTTGAGGTAAAAACCCACAATATCAAAAGGTAAAGACAAATGGAAAAGTTTAATTTCCTGGCAAAATTTTAATTAATAAAACAAGGTCAAAATTTTTGGGGTGTCACAACACTACCCCCCTTAAGAAAAAATCTCGTCCTCGAGATTTGTTAAAAGCTGTTTTGAACAAACACTGCTTTTACCAAAAAAAAATCAACATTCTACTATGCAATAACAATGTAGCTACAGTGAGAGGGCAATAAGTGGTGTAAAACCACAGTGTGGTATACTGGCGTTGCGCGGATAAAAAATCCATGGTTGGGAAAAAACGAGATATTTCTACGTGGATACAGTAATTTAGAATAAATTCTAAATTACTAAAACACGCTGGTCGTACCCGAGAGCACAGTGCTCTCTCTGGCTGACAGGTGGACCCGGGGCCCACTGTCGGCCACTTCTTCTACCTCTGGCTCTCTCTTCTCTCTCGCGTGTTCTCCCGCGCTTCCTCCACCGGCGACGCCTAGCGCGTAGGGCATCTAGGCCGTACTGCGGTAGTGCGCAGCGTGCTAGCTGCCGGTGCAGCGTGCACTCACCTCGCGGGCCAGTGCACTGTCGGCACTGCTCGCGGACTCGCCTCCGAACACCGGCGACCGAGCCACGAGTGGCGCTGGTGGACCTCGCCCACCGTACACCGATCTCGAGCTATAAAATGATCGCGATGCTCCTCTCTTCTTCCTCACACCTGGCCTCGCTTCTACTTCTTCTTCCTTCTCCTCCATTGCTGTTTGCAGGAGCTCGAGACGAGGCTCTAATGGCGGAGGCGATGCCGGACTGGTACGTGGTCCTGGTGTGTGGAGGTTTGGCGACGTTGCTGGGGTTCTCCGTGCTCTTGTGCGCGATGATCCTGGATGATCGTCGTGATGCTGCCGCTCGAGTGTTAGCTCTTCGTGGTGGCGGCGATCACGAGGATTAGGTGCGACATCGAGTGCTAACTGCTGTCGGTGTGCTGGGGCAACTCGCGCCCGAATGATTACTCACAAATCTCTCTTACTGAGATTGTGGTGTCCTCGGGTGTGATCAGTTAGGCGCAAAATGTGTACGAGGATTTGTAATAAGCGCACGAGGTCGAGTGGTTGTGGTTGTGAGTCTGCTGTTATGGTGCTGCGCGAATAAAAATCTATGTCGTGAAGATATATACGCTGCAGCAACTCAGGGAAAGAAATCTCACTTGAATTTTATCGAGGGTGAAAATTAGTTAAAACAAAATTAACAGCAGTAAAACAGATCACATAATTGAAACCAAATATTTGGTACGCTGCACAAATTTTTGGATACCACGTACAAGTTAGAGCACATAAATAAATAGTGGGATAATAAACATAGCGGTGACGTCTACAATAACAAAGACAAATGGACAGGTTCATGAGAAAACGTCTCTTGTACTGGGGCACACTCCTCTTCTATCGGGGGAAGCGGGTTGACCAGTCGATGAATGCGCCTCTCCTGGTCAGGCCTCAGTGGTCTACCAATAGCGATCCGAGGATTTAAATCAGCGAGGCTCTGGAGATAACCCATTACCAGCTGAGTCAAACGCTCCTGAGTGATAACGTACTGGGCAAGGTTTGCCAGTACTGGATCTCTCTCAATTCGTCCACCGGGAAAAGATGCTACTTCTCCGGGTGCTGCACGACTCGGAAAATAATAGTATCCTCGTTCGCTGGCATAGGGTACCGCCAATCGAAGACGAGCGAGCGCTTCGTACGCAGCAGCTTCTATGGCCATATGCGGAGTCGGCATGGATTTCCCCACGAAGGAAACTTCCGTTGGGTCTTGATTTGGGTTTGTGGGAGGGATGTGCACCACTGCCCAATATTTCGAGGTGGATGGGGTGATCCTCGATTTGAGCAACTCGTACTGGGGTGGATGGATGGCACTCATGGTACTGCAGGTAAAGTCCCACAATAATTTAACAAAACTACCCGAGGTTGCGTCTGGAGTTCTCTGATAAATACTGGGGATCGGCATGGCAAGGAAAAAGGCTGTGAGTGTTGTGCGCAAGGCGAGGGGTACTTGGCAAGGTCACGAGGTGGCCTTTTATATAGCATTGGGGCTAGGTTATCTACCGTGGTGAAGGGTAACTAGCTGTCGGTTCTGCTCTATGGGGTCGGGGTCAATGCCACAGATACCCATATCTCATCAATGTGACGCATTGCTGTGGGTGTCGTCGGGTGTGGTTTTGGTAGCTGTGCCCGGAATTTAAAAGATGCATCTGTACGCTGACATACTTATGCATGGCTACTACTCCAAAAATAGGGGCGCACAAGCAGACAATATTTAATAATGGTGATACAGGATCACACAATTACAAGGCATGGAAAAACTAAGGCTCGATACTACTCGAGTGACTTAGTCTACTTCGTTAATGTCTAAGTGGGCTGGCCTTGTGGACGCCGAGGTTTCTCCACGGGTTTCACCGTCGGGATTTGCTGGATGAGGTTGATGGGCTGTAGGGTCGGGGTAGTGGTGATGACCATCGCGGGGGTTGTTGGCCACAATCCCGTTGGAACGTGTTCCCAAAAGGCGACGAAGCGCTTCTGGGGACACCAAAGCATTCTGGTAGATGGCTGGGGCAGACCTCAAGGGCTCGATCGGGTGTCCGAACAGCACGACTGGGTTGTCGGCGTCAGGCTCCACTTCTCCTCTCGCCGGGGCTCGGCGAACCAGTTCTCCACGAGCTGCGATCAGATCAAGGGCGATTTGATCGAACAGTTTCTCTAGTGCGCTTACATAGCGTACCAGATGCAATAGTGCAGGATCTGTCTCGTGATCTCCGTTGGCAACCTGGGGCGGCCTACCATACCCGTCACGACTGGGGTAGTAGTAGAACGAGCGACAGTTAACTCTGGGCGACAAGTACCGGAGTTGAACTATAGCTTCTCGAGCTGCCAGTTGGATGGCTTGTGGCTCAAAGGAAGTTGTCCTTCCAGTGAACCTGTAGGGGCGTTCTGGCGATAGGCCCCTACCATAGATGTGCACAGTGGCCCAGAACTGATGGCTCTCACCGCTCATGAGTCCTTGGTACACAACATATTCTGGGGGCTCTTCTAATGCATAGGCACAGCGGGTGAGGTTTGTGAGCACGGTCACAAAACCTCCAAGGTTGGTTGCTGTGGTCTCATTGTGAACAATGGGGCCAGGCATTGTGGCTTGGTTTGGGAAAGAGGCTGTGCTGTGCTGGGTTGAGGCTAGCGTGCCCTTTTTATAGAAAAAAGGGACGGAGTCTTCCTTCGCACGCTTGCGAATGAGACAAGTTAGGTGTCGGTCACTGGCGCGTGATCGACAGGCTAGGCTGATAGGTTGGGCACCGACTGCAAAAGCGTCGGGGTCACTATGTGGCTATCTTACGTGAGAAGCTTGGCCGGGGTTAGGTTAAGGTCTGGTGGTTTGGTTAACCTAGGTTTATCGACCTGGCTAAGATAGGATTAGCCAATGGTCAGCCTGGCTCTGATAACAAGTTTGTCAGGACTGGTTTTTCGGGATATTAATTTCCCAGAAAATGGCCTTTGTGCTCACCAGCCCCAGGATTACTGTTAGCTGATGAGGCACGCATGCGGGTAAACTATGAATATGCAATTACGGGTGTAGGGTTATAGAATGCACCGATCGAGTGTCTGAAGCGACGCCTCGAAAGGATAATAAGATAAATCATGCCTCAGTCGGGCGTCTGAGCGACACCACATAAAGGGCTTATGAATAAAAGAAAATAACAAGCATGCCACAGTCGGGCGTCTGAGCGACACCACATAACGGGCTTATGAATAATAAATAAATGACAAACATGCCGCAGTCGGGCGTCTGAGCGACGCCACATAAAGGGCTTATAAATAATAAAGAAATGACAAACATGCCGCAGTCGGGCGTCTGAGCGACGCCACATAAAGGGCTTATAAATAATAATCGCAGTGAGTATCCAGGAGGTAGAACCATCCCAGGGATACTTAATAATTCAAATAATGTAAATGGTTAGTCCATAATAATAATAAACATAATCCTCATATGTCATAGGTCATAATCAATGTTCTAGTATAGCCATTTCTCCATCCGAAGACCGTCACTATGTTCTAGTTTAGCCGTTTCTCCATCCGAATACCGTTACTATGTTCCAGTTTAGCCGTTTCTCCATCCAAAAACCGTCACTAGACCCATCTCAGACTGTAGTCCTTGCCCATGGACATGGGTATCCGAATAGATATAACCTCTGCAGAGGGTGTACTCTATACCCAGGCGTAACGGATTTACTTAGTCCATCGGGACTAATCCCGCCTACGGCCTTTTAATTGAAAACACGCCTGACCTGCACACACCAGCTTAACTTACCGGTGTCTGGAATCACCCACAACACCTGTCAAGCAAAACACTAAGTGGGGAGGCTACAACCTCGACGTAGCATGGGATCAAATTTATATCGCGCGCTCTAAGGGGTGCTCCCCTCTCGCTCCCAATCGGAAACACCCATGCCCCCGGACCAGGTGGCATGCCTACCGGAGGCCTCCGGTATCTTCCACCATGGCCTCTCTGTACGGTGTGTGCTAGGACGGGGTTGACAACTTACTGAACCGTACCCTACCTGCGGCAGGGACAAGTGGTAGTACTAAACAAGTATGGGGGTTACTAAACAAGACTCGACCTATGGCCGACTCAGGAGGTCAAAGTATTCTCCGTAGGATTAGCATGACAAAAATATTTCCATTAACAGATAAACTCACCACTCATCAAGCCTCACCATGCCATACCGGACATACTCGTCTCAACGAGGAACTAGGGACAAGCTCGTGTCTACCCAAGACCGCGACTTTCCCAGCTTCCTTCCGGTATGCATGAGAAGCTTACGAGGATGATTACCATCACCAGCATATCCATTTCTAACCACAAAGAATCTCCATTGTGCACTCATGCGTATGACTTTATCGTCACATAAAAATAACGTATGCTCCAAGTCAAGGTGGTGTTGTAACCGTATCAAAACACCACACAAAAATATTATGCCAGAGTTCAGAATGCTTGCCTTCAAGAGTATGCAAGGGGGGTGCACTTTTTGAAATTTTCTTCTCTCTCCATTCCCTATTTTGAAAATATTCAATTAACAAATATTTCAAAAACAATACAAAAAGTTGTCCCAAATATTTTTGAAATAAATCTTAAAATAAACTAGATGAAATTTGAGAGAGGTAGGAAAAATAATCAACTCATTTGGAGTTTTATTTTAAAAGATATAGCCAGTCAAAGTTCTGTTTTTAATAAAACCAGAAAAAGAAAACGTTTTGGGGAAAATATGCTTTCGAACAGGGGGAAACGTACTCTGGATATTGCACTTCCACTAAAGCCAGCGTGGGTGGCGCGTGGGTCACTGATAGTGAGTCCAGCGGGCCCACTGGTCAGGTTTGACTAGTCCCCCTCTCCCTCCTCTTCCTCTGCCCGAACGGAGGCGGGACTCCAGCGATCGCCGTCGATGAACGGCGCCTCCCCGCGGGGTCCTGAGGGCGGGGATGGATCCGCCAGTCTAGGGCGGTCCTTCCGGTGGTCGTTGGGTCGTCGGGGGTGGAAGGAGTCGCCGGCGGCGAGCTCCGCGGCGGTGGAGGTTCCGGTTGGTTTTGGGGTTCCGGGCTGCGGTGGTTCTTGGTCGCGTTTGAGAGGCTGGGCGGCACCGTGAGGTCGAGGGGAGTGGGATGGTGGAGCTAGATGAGCCCGGGAGGCTTTGCTGGCGACTAGCGGGACCGGAGGAAGGCGGCGGCCGAACCTGCCGGAGGTGGGGGAGATGGCCACTTCCGGTCAATCCGCGGCTAGGGGAGCACTAGGGGGATGGCCTGGGGTCGCCTGAGGGCTTGGACGAGCTTGGGGTCCCCTTATATAGGCGTTCGAGGTTGGTCCCGCGGCGGCCGTGGATAAGAACGCCGGCGACCGTCGCTCTGTAGCCGCAGGGCGACGTGGCAGCGACGAGCGCGTGCCGACGGGCTCCAGGATAAGCTCAAGCCGCTCCAAGCGGCAGCTGGCGCGCGCGGGTGGCTTGGGCGGCGCCGTCCGTGGCAGGCGCCTACTGCCGACGCCGGCGTGCCTCCAAAGGCTCTGACGGCGGCGCTGTAGTGCGCCAGGGGCGGCTCTGCGATGCGGGAGGGGGCGGGCATGCTGGCGGCGAGTGGGGAAGGCCAGAGCGGGCGCGGGGAGGCGGCCGTGCGACGCGGCGGCTCGGGCGCCCACACGTGCAAAACGTGCGCTCTGGGCGCGCCCAGAGCACGCACGGGACGTGTTTGACAAAATGCCAGGGCAGCCTAGAGTGCTAGAGGGAGGCTAGCAATTAACAGGGCAGGGTTAGGGATAGCTAGGAGATTAGTGGACATGCTGGATGGGTCAGGGGCTCAAGATCATAATGCAAACTAGAAAACATGCCAAAACTGTCCATGAACACAAGGTGTTCGACAGAATGCTAAGTGTATCTAGGCAACTCTTGGAGTGGCCAAAAACTCCAGATCAGGGTCACCCTGGATGTAGGTCATGATGGCAAGATCATTGGGGCAAAACCAGAAACTTGATAGTGCAAGTTTTGCAAAACTTCAGTTTTGGACAGAAAGAAAAAGGTCTCATTGCATGCACTTAAAATCCTCCAATGGGTCCACTCTCCTGGACGTAAGGGTTTTGTAGGGAGGGCTATAAGCAGGAAAAAGCTCATGGGCACTAGAGCAAAATAAAATAGGGTTGCAGTACAAATCACCAAACTGGAGCAGAATGAAGATGAGGTTGATTCACTCAAATATTTCAAAGAACATCACTGGGTTTTAGCATAAAGTTGAATTATCTGCATCTACTGACATCTCCAAACGCTTGGAAGAATTTTTAAAGGAATATTTAAATAGGTTGTAGTGCAAAAATACCTACTGGACCAGATTTTGAAAAGTTGATGTAGAGCTCAAAATCTCCAATAACCAAAAGATATTTTTGCATAAAAGTGATGTGGAGACATCACACGACATCCCCAAATTTTGGTGAAATTTTTAAATGCATTAATCAAATGGTTGCAGTGCAACAGAGACTCCAAATTCATGAAAATCATTTTAAAAGAATAAAGCTCAGGGAAAAGCAATCTAGCAATTAAATCCACTGATAAGGAATTGTTTCATAGAGAGAGTATACAAGTCCAATAATAATTTTGGAAAGTTTCCACTTGAGGTAAAAACCCACAATATCAAAAGGTAAATCTAGACAAATGGAAAAGTTTAATTTCCTGGCAAAATTTTAATTAATAAAACAAGGTCAAAATTTTTGGGGTGTCACAACTGCCCTGCGACATAATTCATGACTCACCTCGAGTGCGCATGTATGAAGAGAAAGAAGCCGAGCTTGATCGGCATGACAGTTTGGACGCCCTGGAGGAGGAGCGTGACGTGGCAAAAGCCTGCTCCGCATTCTATCAGCAACAGGCTCGACGGTATCAAAGCAAAGAAGTACGGGCCAAAACTTATAACATTGGCGAACTCGTTCTACGCCTACCGGAGAAGAAAAAGAACAAGCTCAAGACCAAATGGGAAGGTCCCTTCGTTATTGACAAAGTTCTGACAGGTGGAGCGTACCGTCTGCGGGATGCATTGGACATAGACTCGAGCCAAACCCATGGAACGCAGCCAGACTCTGAAGGTTCTATGCCTAGTGCCGGACTATGTGTTCGTCTCCTTACCTCCGTCAATTTTTTATATATCCGTTATCTGTCTTTTCTTTCTTTCTTTCTTCCCTTTTTTCACAGCCTTAAAAGGTTAAAATGTGTCTTGACTACACAATCTTGACGCGCTAGATGTGCTCATTATACCTGGGGGCTTCTTATACAGAAGCTTAATATAATTATGTTCCGGGCTTCATTTCCCCCGCACATGTGTTACTTTTCCACATGTACATTTTCTTCGCCATTATATGCATCGATATGACTTAAGTTTTGGCCAAGCTGGGTTGCCTGGCTCTTGTGTTTATGCCCTACGTTCCCGTTAATTCGCCTAGGGCATAAGGGGAGCACCTCTGCGATTGTTACTGCCGGGTCAGCCGGATGTGTACCTCAGACTGGGTGAAACCGAAAGCTAGCATTCTTAAGGGAATATTCGGTCGGTGAACAAAAGATGACTTTTATTTATTGTAATACATGCCCCCAGATGTTTATATCCTGTGTCTCTTTTTGCAGTTCGGACATGCACATTAATGCATGCGTACCCAGTGAAAGGAACCCTTAACGGAACTATTCTCCCTGGAATATGTTTCTTACTATCCATGTAATATAATATAGCTAGTTGGGTACTTGTCTGTTCAAACACTTATGACCCCTACGCCTGGTTTCCACGCGTACCCCGGTTTTTACATAACTGAGCGGGTATTCGGATACACTCCGGACTGTCGGGTCCAGAGGTCGAAGCGAAAAGGTCTGCCATGACAAATGATTTACAATCCGGCTGGGGACAATATATGTCACTTGAAGTACACAGTCACTTAGGCTGACTAAATTCTTCTTCTATACCATCCAACAGGCAGTCCAGCCTACAATCCTGTTGGGAATACTTTGCGGCTAATTTCACCAGGTCATACACCAAACTGACGGGGATCTCTTTCCCATCAGACCCCACAGGTCCGACCTCGGCCATGTGGTTCGGGTCAGCCTTGGTATATCGCGTCTTCACCATGGCCCAGGCTTCAGTTGCACCTTGTCGGCAGGCTGGTATCTTCCATAATCGGAAGCGCCGCCGCGCTCCCTTGAGCATCTCTACAAGCTCCCCCATGCCTCCTGGCAGGGAGGCGGATGGCCACAAGGCTTGGGCAATGCCCTGCATCACCTACTGTACTTCTTCGTGCAGTTGTGAGAGCTCTGGCAGAAGATCACCAGCAGACCCGGGCATCTCCTCTGCCGGACGACCCGTCAACATACCTATAGATATAACTCAGTTAGCCGGTTTCTTTGCTGAACTCTATAAAGGTTCGTTCAAGCACTTACTAAAAAGGCCGCGTCGAAGCCTCTTATTCTCCTTTACGGAGTCAGCAAGCTGGGCTCAAACATCTTTTAGTTCAACGCCCAGCCGGGTATTGGCATCTTGGAGATCGTTTTTCTCCCGCCTAACGCGCTCGCCAGCCTTTAGCTGTCATTGAGCATGTTGCTCATCCCCTCGCACGACCTCCAGATTCACTCCGGGGTCATCTGCAAAATCTATTGTTAAATTTGCATGCATGCCGAATACTAACTGGTACATGTCATTCTTTTTGATAGAAACAAGTGTTACCAGATGGGGCCTTCTCGGCCTCCTTCATTGCGGCAACTGCGCCCCGTAGCTGGGCTTTGCACTCCTCCAGCTCTCGAGACAACTGGGTATTCTTCTCCATAAGAACCTACGAAAACAACGATCCTTAAATCAGTTGTGCCAACTGTTTCAAGTCTCAGGGGCTACTGATATACATAATTATTAGATTTTCTTAGCCGTATATCCTTTACATACTTGTCTGTGGCTCTGGCAAGACCATTTTGAGCAGCTCAGATGTATGCGCCTCCTGAGTTGAAGGCATCAAACGCCTCTTGAGAGAAAGAAGCGTCGCGGAGTACGGCCCAGCGACGCCTGCGATTCATGGCACTCTCCACTTCGGAATTCGTGGCGGACAGCCTATCTGCATCCTCTGTAGGAGGAACATCCGGTGTTAGCCCCACGTTAGCGTCTGCCTCTAAGTCCGGTTCTGGAGCCCGGCTGGTAGAGGCGTGGCCGGCAGGCTCTTCGGATATGGTCCGGCGAGCGTTTTTCCTGCTAGGAAACATGGACGTTGTTACATTTTAAAAGACGAAAATCACGGAGTGGTGTTCTTTTTCATACCTCTGCGACGGCGTCTCAGTCCTGACCGCCTTCCTTTTAAGCCTACCCGGTTTCGGTGCCCCTTGTTGGTGAGTCATTGCGGGTTCGGCATGGCGTCCCGAGGACCTTCCCTGTAAGACACCATATGTGTGCGGTAGGTGAAGTGCAAAAAAGGGATCCTCCTCGGAAGTTGGGACTCCGGTTTACTTACATGCAATGGAGGGAGTAGTCCAGGATAATCGACTATGATGGCCACCAAGGCACCGTCGCAGCTTAATTGATAGAACGTCCTGTCGATGAGCTCCACAAATGTGTCTGGATCTTCTTCGAGTCCGGGGTCAAGGGCCCGGTCAGGGTCCTCTGGTTGTGGAGGCGCTGTGGACCTCCCTCACAGCTTTTCGCAGTTCCTGCTATGAAATAGCAAGGTAAATACTTATGACGAAGAATGCGGGAAGGTTCGGAGTAAAAAGTAGCAGCTCACCCAGCTTGGGGGTTGTACATGGAGAATCCATCCGGTGGCTTAATGCGGATGAACTCCTCTTCCTCTCCTTTATATAAATCAGTATTTTCGCTAGAGCAGCGACGGAGCCCGGCCCCTTACGACCGCAGCGGGTGGCATCGTCTTCTCCATTGAAGTGCCACATGGGTTGTCCCCGATACTGAAGTGGTTGCACCCCCCGCATTATACATATTGACATAACCTTGATTATTGTCAATCCTTATTTGGCCAGCGTTTTTATCCGACTGTAACACCCCAAAAATTTGACCCTGTTTTATTAATTAAAATTTTGCCAGGAAATTAAATTTTTATTTTTCTGGATTTCTCCTTTGATTTCAGAAACCCCCTTCTCTTTAATATTGTGGGTTTTTACCTCAAGTGGAAACTTTCCAAAAGTACTATTGGACTTGTATGCCCTCTTTATAAAAACAATTCTTTATCAGTGGATTTATTTGCATAATTGTTTTTCATGAGCTTTATTCTTTTAAAATGATCTTTCATAAATTTGAAGCCCCTTTTTCATTGCAACCATTTGATAAATGCTTTTAAAATTTTCACCAAAATTTGGAGATGTCATGTGAGGTTTCCACATCACTTTTATGCAAAAATATATTTTGGTTATTAGAGATTTTGAGCTCGACACCAAGTTTTCAAATCTGGTCCAGTAGGCATCTCTACACTACAACCTATTTAGATATTCCCTTAAAAATTCTTCCAAGTGTTTGGAGATGTCAGTAGATGCATATAATTCAACCTTATGCTAAAACCCAATGGTGTTCTTTGAAAAAATTAAGTGAATCAACCTCATTTTCATTCTGGTCCAGTTTGGTGATTTGTACTGCAACCCTATTTTTTTTCCTCTAGTGCCCTTGAGCTTTTTCCTACTTGTAGTCCTCCCTACCAAACCCTTAAGTCCAGGATATTGGACCCATTGGATTATTTTTAGTGCATGCAATGATAGCCTTTAGTTTCTGCCCAAAACTGGTTTTCTCAAAAACTTGCACTAACAAATTTCTGTTTTTGCCAAACTAACCTTGCCACCTTCTTTAGCTCCTAAAGAGACTAGGAACTGGAGATTTTGGCCACCCCAAGAGTTGCCTAGATGCCCATGGCATTCTGTCGAACACCCTGTGTGCAGGAACAATTTTGGCATGTTTTCTAGTTTGCATTATGGATTTGATCCACTAACCCAGCAACCTTGTCCACTAAGCTCCTAGCTATCCCTAACCCTGGCCTATTAACTACTAGCATCGCCCAAGCTCTCTAGCACACGCTGGCATTTCGTCGAGCATCTGGTGTGCGTGCTCTTGGCGCGGCCAGAGCGCGCGTTTTGCACGTGCACGCGCACGGGTCGCCGCGTCGCACCCCTGGCCCTTGCTCACCTGCAGAGCCACACCCTGTCCTCGCCCACTCACCAGTACCCTCCAAGCCCCCCTGGTGCCCTACATCGCCGCCATCAGGGCTCCCTTGGCGGCACGCCGGTGTCGGCAGCGGGCTCTACCGTGGAAGGCGCCGCCCAAACCACCCGCGCGCGCCAGCTGCCCCCCGGGAACAGCCCGAGCCTATCCACAAGCCGTCGACACGCGCTCGTCGCCGCCACATAGTCCTGCAGCTACAGAACATCGGTCGCCGGCGATCCTATCCACGACCGCCGCGGGACCGACCTCGAGCGCCTATATAAGGAAGCCCCGAGCCCCTCCGAGCACTAAAGCAACCTCAGGCCTTCCCCCTAGTGCTCCCCTAGCCGCGGATTGACCGGAAGAAGCTTTCTTCCCCGCCTCCGGCTAGTTAGGTCGCCGCCGCAATCCAGTGCAGTGCGTCGCAACCAGACCCTCCCCCGTCCATCCAACGCCACCAACCGTCTCCCCGTAGTCCTGTGGAGCTGCCTAGCGCCTCAGCCTCGACCAAGGACCACCATAGCCCGAAGCCCCCTTTGCTCCCGAACCACCGTCCACCGCGGAGCTCACCGCCGGTGTCTTCCTCCGTCCCCACCTGGCTAGCGCCCACCGGGAGGACCGCCCTAGACTGGCGGATCCATCCCTGCCCTCGGGGCCCCGTGGGGAGCTCCCGTTCGTCGACGGCGATCGCCGGAGTCCCGCCACCGTTTGGGCAGAGAGAGAGGAAGGAGGGAAGACCAGTCAAACCTGACCAGTGGGCCCCCTGGACCCACTGTCAGCGACCCGCGTGCCCATCCACTTTGGTTAAGTGAAAGCGCAAAAGTCCCGAGTACGTCTCCTCTGCTTCGAAAGTGTATTTTTCCCCGAAACGTTTTCTTTTCTGGTTTTATTAAAACAGAACTTTGACTAATCTTTGACTGGCTATATCTTTTAAAATAAAACTCCAAATGAGTTGATTCTTTTTCCTACCTCTTTCAAATTTCATCTAGTTTATTTTAAGATTTATTTCAAAAATATTTGGGACAAGTTTTTGTACTGTTTTTGAAATATGTGTTATTTGAATATTTCTCAAAATAGGATTTTGGAGAAAAAGGCAACCTTCAAAAAGTGCACCCCCACATGCATTCACTTGAAGGCAAGCATTCTGAACTCTGGCATAATATCTTTGTGAGGTGTTTTGATACGGTTACAACACCACTTGACTTGGAGCATACGTGATTTTTTTGTGACGATAAAAATCATTCGCATGAATGCACAATGGAGATTCTTTGCTGGTAGTAATGGTCATGCTGATGATAGTAGCCATCCTCGTGAGCTTTTCATGCATACCGGAAGGAAGCCGGGAAGGTCGCTGTCTTGGGTAGACACGAGTTTGTCCCTAGTTCCTCGTCGAGACGAGTGTGTCCGGTATGGCATGGTGAGGTTTGATGGGTGGTGACTTTGTCTGTTAATGGAAATATATTTATCCTATGGAGAATACTTGGACCTCCTGAGTTGGGCGTAGGTCGAGTCTTGTTCAGTAACTTCCCCTACTTTTTTTGTACTACCACTTGTCCCTGCCGCAGGTAGGGTACGGTTCAGTAAGTTGTCAACCCCTTACCAAAGCACACACCGTACAGAGAGGCCATGGTGGAAGATACTGGAGGCCTCCGGTAGGCATGCCACCTGGTCCGGGGGCATGGGTGTTTCCGGTTGGGACCGAGAGGGGGCACCCCTTAGAGCGCGCGATATATATTTGATCCCATGCTACGTCGAGGTTGTAGCCTCCCCACTAAGAGTTTTGCTTGACAGGTGCCGTGGGTGATTCCAGACACCGGTAAGTTAAGCTGGTGTGTGCAGGTCAGGCGCGTTTTCAATTAAAAGGCCGTAGGCGGAATTAGTCCCGATGGACTAAATAAATCCGTTACTCGTGGGTAAAGAGTACACCCTCTGCAGAGGATATATCTATTCGGATAGCCATGTCCATGGGTAAGGACTACAGTCTGAGATGGGTCTAGTGACGGTTTTCGGATGGAGAAACGGCTAGACTGGAGCATAGTAACGGTATTCGGATGGAGAAACGGCTAAGCAAGAACATAGTGACGGTCTTCGGATGGAGAAACGAATATCCTAGAACTTTGATTATGACCTATGACATGTGAGGATTATGTTTATTATTATTATGGACTAACCATTTACCTTATTTGAATTATTAAGTATCCCTGGGACGGTTCTACCTCCTGGATACTCACTGCGATTATTATTTATAAGCCCTTTATGTGGCGTCGCTCAGACGCCCGACTGCGGCATGATGTTATTTATTTATTATTCATAAGCCCTTTATGTGGTGTCGCTCAGACGCCCGACTGTGGCATGCTTGTTACTTTCTTTTATTCATAAGCCCTTTATGTGGTGTCGCTCGGACACCCGACTAAGGCATGATTTATTTTATTTTTTTCTTCTTTCGAGGCGTCGCTTCAGACACTCGACACTACACACTATTTTTCTATATTGCATATTCATATTTTACCCGCATGCGTACATCATGGATTTCGTGTATTTCGTGATAGACGTTATGATCATAGAATATTTCGGAGCATGTTTTGATAAATTATACCCGTGTTCCTGATGTTTGTGAGTACATTCAAACGTACTCACTGGCTTATCCCTGGCTATTGTCTTGGCCAGATTTCTTGCGTTGAGAAGAGCGTTACGACGACGGCCCCGGAACCTACGCAGTGTTGATAGCAGCCTCGCGAAGATAGGAGTTATCCTGGTCAGCTGTTCTTGTGGGAAATGGAGTCCCATAGACGCAGATGAACCACAAACCGCTTCCGCCATCAACCACTAGAAACCAAGTGTTGTACTCATAGGCCACAATGGTCTTGTACTTCATATTTTGTACTCTGCTTGGAATTCTTGTATCAAGTTGGTGCCTCATCAGCTAACCGAAATCCTGGGGCTAGTGAGCACAAGGGCCATTTTCTGGAGAATTAATATCCCGAAAATCCGGTCCGTGACAGACTTGGTATCAGAGCCAGGCTGACCATTGGCTAATCCTATCTTAGCCAGGTCAATAAACCTAGGTTAACCAACCCAGCGGACCTTAACCTAACCCCGGCCAAGCTTCTCGTGTAAGATAGCCACACAGTGACCCCGACGCTTTTGATAGCCGGTACCCAACCTATCAGCTTAGCCTGTCGATCATGCGCCAGTGACCGACACCTAACTTGTCTCATTCGCAAGCGTGCGAAGGAAGACTCCGCCCCCTTTTTGCTATAAAAAAGGGCACGCTAGCCTCAAGCCAGCACAACACAGCCTCTTTCCCAAACCAAGTCACGATGCCCGGCCCCATTGTTCACAATGAGACCACAGCAACCAACCTTCGAGGTTTTGTGACCGTGCTCGCAAACCTCACCCGCCGTGCCTATGCATTAGAAGAGCCCCCAGAATATGTTGTGTACCAAGAACTCATGAGCGGTGAGAGCCGTCAGTTCTGGGCCACTGTACACATTTATGGTAGGGGTCTATCACCAGAACGCCCCTACAGGTTCACTGGAAGGACCACTCCCTTTGAGCCACAAGCCATCCAACTGGCAGCTCGAGAAGCTATAGTTCAACTTCGCACTTGTCGCCCAGAGTTAACTGTCGCTCGTTCTACTACTACCGCAGCCGTAACGGGTATGGTAGGCCGCTCCAGGTTGCCAACGGAGATCACAAGACGGATCCTGCACTATTGCATCTGGTGCGCTATGTAAGTGCACTAGAGGAACTGTTCGATCAAATCACCCTTGATCTGATCGCAGCTCGTGGAGAACTGTTTCGCCGAACCCCGGCGAGAGGAGAAGTGGAGCCCGACGCCGACAACCCAATCGTCCTGTTCGAACACCCAATCGAGCCCTTGAGGTCTGCCCCAGCCATCGACCAAAATAAGTTGGTGTCCCCAGAAGCGCTTCGTTGCCTTTTGGGAACACACTCCAACGGGACTATAGCCAACAACCCCCGCGATGGTCATCATCGCTACCCCGACCCTGCAGCCCCTCAACCTCATCCGGCTAATCCCGACGGTGAAACCCGTGGAGAAGCTTCGACGTCCACTAGGCAAGCCCGCTTAGATATTAACGGAGTAGACTAAGTCACTCGAGTAGTAACGAGCCTTATTATTTCTACGCCTTGTAATTGCGTGATTCTGTATCACCATTATTAAAGGATGTCTGCTTGTGCGCCCCAGTACCAGAGACGTTTTCTCAGGACCCTGTTCTTTTGCCGTCTTCATTATAAACGTCATAGCTATGTTTATTTGTGTGTTGCAGCTTATGTTTGTACCCTAAATTCGTGCTATGAGCAAACTCTTGGTTTCAACTAATGGGAGTATTATTTTTAAAACAACCCTTAGCAAAGCTCGAGGACGAGATTTTTCTTAAGGGGGGTAGTGTTGTAACACCCCAAAAATTTGACCCTGTTTTATTAATTAAAATTTTGCCAGGAAATTAAATTTTTATTTTTCTGGATTTCTCCTTTTATTTCAGAAACCCCCTTCTCTTTAATATTGTGGGTTTTTACCTCAAGTGGAAACTTTCCAAAAGTATTATTGGACTTGTATGCCCTCTTTATAAAAACAATTCTTTATCAGTGGATTTATTTGCATAATTGTTTTTCATGAGCTTTATTCTTTTAAAATGATCTTTCATAAATTTGAAGCCCCTTTTTCATTGCAACCATTTGATAAATGCTTTTAAAATTTTCACCAAAATTTGGGGATGTCATGTGAGGTTTCCACATCACTTTTATGCAAAAATATCGTTTGGTTATTGGAGATTTTGAGCTCGACACCAACTTTTCAAATCTGGTCCAGTAGGCATCTCTACACTACAACCTATTTAGATATTCCCTTAAAAATTCTTCCAAGTGTTTGGAGATGTCAGTAGATGCATATAATTCAACCTTATGCTAAAACCCAATGGTGTTCTTTGAAAAAATTAAGTGAATCAACCTCATTTTCATTCTGGTCCAGTTTGGTGATTTGTACTGCAACCCTATTTTTTTTGCTCTAGTGCCCTTGAGCTTTTTCCTACTTGTAGTCCTCCCTACCAAACCCTTAAGTCCAGGAGATTGGACCCATTGGAGTATTTTTAGTGCATGCAATGATAGCCTTTAGTTTCTGCCCAAAACTGGTTTTCTCAAAAACTTGCACTAACAAATTTCTGTTTTTGCCAAACTAACCTTGCCACCTTCTTTAGCTCCTAAAGATACTAGGAACTGGAGATTTTGGCCACCCCAAGAGTTGCCTAGATGCCCATGGCATTCTGTCGAACACCCTGTGTGCAGGAACAATTTTGGCATGTTTTCTAGTTTGCATTATGGATTTGATCCACTGACCCAGCAACCTTGTCCACTAAGCTTCTAGCTATCCCTAACCCTGGCCTGTTAACTACCAGCATCGTCCAAGCTCTCTAGCACGCGCTGGCATTTTGTCGAGCATCTGGTGTGCGTGCTCCGGGCGCGGCCAGAGCGCGCGTTTTGCACGTGCGCGCGCACGGGTCGCCGCGTCGCACCCCTGGCCCTTGCTCACCTGCAGAGCCGCACCCTGTCTTCGCCCACTCACCAGTAACCTCCAAGCCCCCCCTGGCGCCCTACAGCGCCGTCGTCAGGGCTCCCTTGGCGGCACGCCGGCGTCGGTAGCGGGCTCTGCCGTGGACGGCGCCGCCCAAACTACCCGCGCGCGCCAGCTGCCCCCTGGGAACAGCCCGAGCCTATCCACAAGCCGTCGGCACGCGCTCGCCGCCGCCACGTAGTCCTGCAGCTACAGAACAGCGGTCGCCGGCGATGCTATCCACGGCCGCCGCGGGACCGATCTCGAGCGCCTATATAAGGAAGCCCCGAGCCCCTCCGAGCATTAAAGCAACCTCAGGCCTTCCCCCTAGTGCTCCCCTAGCCGCGGATTGACCGGAAGAAGCTTTCTTCCCCGCCTCCGGCTAGTTCGGTCGCCGCCGCAATCCAGTGCAGTGCCTCGCAACCGGACCCTCCCCCGTCCATCCAACGCCACCAACCGTCTCCCCATAGTCCTGCGGAGCTGCCTAGCGCCTCAGCCTCGACCAAGGACCACCATAGCCCGAAGCCCCCTTTGCTCCCGAACCACCGTCCGCCGCGGAGCTCGCCGCCGGTGTCTTCCTCCGTCCCCACCTGCCTAGCGCCCACCGGGAGGACCGCCCTAGACTGGCGGAGCCATCCCTGCCCTTGGGGCCCCGTGGGGAGCTGCCGTTCGTCGACGGCGATCGCCGGAGTCCCGCCACCGTTCGGGCAGAGAGAGAGGAAGGAGGGAAGACCAGTCAAACCTGACCAGTGGGCCCCCTTGACCCACTGTCAGTGGCCCGCGCGCCCATCCACTCTGGTTAAGTGAAAGCGCAAAAGTCCCGAGTACGTCTCCTCTGCTTCGAAAGCGTATTTTTCCCTGAAACGTTTTCTTTTCTGGTTTTATTAAAACAGAACTTTGACTAATCTTGGACTGGCTATATCTTTTAAAATAAAACTCCAAATGAGTTGATTCTTTTTCCTACCTCTTTCAAATTTCATCTAGTTTATTTTAAAATTTATTTAAAAAATATTTGGGACAACTTTTTGTACTGTTTTTGAAATATGTGTTATTTGAATATTTCTCAAAATATGATTTTGGAGAAAAAGGCAACCTTCAAAAAGTGCACCCCCACATGCATACACTTGAAGGCAAGCATTCTGAACTCTGGCATAATATCTTTGTGAGGTGTTTTGATACGGTTACAACACCACTTGACTTGGAGCATACGTGATTTTTTTTGTGACGATAAAAATCATTCGCATGAATGCACAATGGAGATTCTTTGCTGGTAGTAATGGTCATGCTGATGATAGTAGCCATCCTCGTGAGCTTTTCATGCATACCGGAAGGAAGCCGGGAAGGTCGCTGTCTTGGGTAGACACGAGTTTGTCCCTAGTTCCTCGTCGAGACGAGTGCGTCCGGTATGGCATGGTGAGGTTTGATGGGTGGTGTCTTTATCTTTTAATGGAAATATATTTGTCCTATGGAGAATACTTGGACCTCCTGAGTCGGCCGTAGGTCGAGTCTCGTTCAGTAACTTCCCCTACTTCTTTTGTACTACCACTTGTCCCTGCCGCAGGTAGGGTACGGTTCAGTAAGTTGTCAACCCCTTACCAAAGCACACACCATACAGAGAGGCCATGGTGGAAGATACTGGAGGCCTCCGGTAGGCATGCCACCTGGTCCGGGGGCATGGGTGTTTCCGATTGGAACCGAGAGGGGGGCACCCCTTAGAGCGCGCGATATAAATTTGATCCCATGCTACGTCGAGGTTGTAGCCTCCCCACTTAGAGTTTTGCTTGACAGGTGTCGTGGGTGATTCCAGACACCGGTAAGTTAAGCTGGTGTGTGCAGGTCAGGTGCGTTTTCAATTAAAAGGCCGTAGGCGGAATTAGTCCTGATGGACTAAATAAATCCGTTACTCGTGGGTAAAGAGTACACCCTCTGCAGAGGATATATCTATTCGGATAGCCATGTCCATGGGTAAGGACTACATTCTGAGATGGGTCTAGTGATGGTTTTCGGATGGAGAAACGGCTACACTGGAGCATAGTAACGGTATTCGGATGGAGAAACGGCTAAGGTAGAACATAGTGACGGTCTTCGGATGGAGAAACGGATATACTATAACTTTGATTATGACCTATGACATGTGAGGATTATGCTTATTATTATTATGGACTAACCATTTACATTATTTGAATTATTAAGTATCCCTGGGACGGTTCTACCTCCTGGATACTCACTGCGATTATTATTTATAAGCCCTTTATGTGGTGTCGCTCAGACGCCCGACTGCGGCATGTTGTTATTTATTTATTATTCATAAGCCCTTTATGTGGTGTCGCTCAGACGCCCGACAGTGGCATGCTTGTTACTTTCTTTTATTCATAAGCCCTTTATGTGGTGTCGCTCAGACGCCCGACTGAGGCATGGTTTATTTTATTTTTTTCTTCTTTCGAGGCGTCGCTTCAAACACTCGATCACTACACTCTATTTTTCTATATTGCATATTCATATTTTACCCGCATGCGTACATCATGGATTTCGTGTATTTCGTGACAGACGTTATGATCGTAGAATATTTCGGAGCATGTTTTGATAAATTATACCCGTCTTCCTGATGTTTGCGAGTACATTCAAACGTACTCACTGGCTTGTCCCTGGCTATTGTCTTGGCCAGATTTCTTGCGTGGAGAAGAGCGTTACGACGACGGCCCCGGAACCTACGCAGTGTTGATAGCAGCCTCGCGAAGATAGGAGTTATCCTGGTCAGCTGTTCTTGTGGGAAATGGAGTCCCATAGACGCAGATGAACCACAAACCGCTTCCGCCATCAAGCACTAGAAACCAAGTGTTGTACTCATAGGCCACAATGGTCTTGTACTTCATATTTTGTACTCTGCTTGGAATTCTTGTATCAAGTTGGTGCCTCATCAGCTAACCGAAATCCTGGGGCTGGTGAGCACAAGGGCCATTTTCTGGAGAATTAATATCCCGAAAATCCGGTCCGTGACACCGACCCATTAGGTAAAGGACTTCTCCGTTATCTTCCTCCTGGGGGCTCCGAGGGCGCTAGCTGCGGCGTTTCTTCAAAGGGGCGTTATCGAACTCAGGAAGGCCCATCCGAATAGGTTCCAGAAGGGGGACGTCCTCCATATAAAACCACTCCGAAGGCCAGTTTTCGGATGTCTTGTTCGGAGTACCGGACAGGTATCCGGTCTCGGCGATGCGCCATATCTCGGCTCCGCCCACTTGATATATTGACCCCTCCTATGTACGTGGTACGAGGCAGAATAGCCTCTTCCATAGCTCGAAATGAGCTTCGCAGCCCAAAAACAGCTCGCAAAGGGCGACGTAGCCAGCAATGTGTAATATGGAGGCGGGAGTAAAGTTATGCAGCTGGAGGCCATAGAACTCCAGGAGCCCGCGGAGGAACGGATGGATTGGAAATTCGAGCCCCCTTAATAAGTAAGGGACAAGGCATACCTGCTCCCCCATGGATGGGTTGGGAAAGCTCTCCGCTTGCTCCCCGCTGTTGTAGGTGGCGAGACAGGCTCGAACGGGGACCATATACGCTGGAGGGAGAAACCCCTGGGTCTATAACTCTACTAATTGGCTGTGGGGGACGGAACACTTCTTCCAATTGCTTGGCTTAGGGCTGCGGGAGCGAGAGGAGGAGCTACGATGGCCGGCCATGATGGGATGGACTTTTCCGGGCGCGCTCTGATGGATACTCGCTGTGGGAGGATGGTGTGATCTGGATCTAAGGATCCCCGTCTCTTTAAATAGACGATTTGCTAAATGGTTAGGGTGGCAAGTGTAAAAATGCCCCGACTTCTCGCATTCGCTCGACACGTGGAGGATAGCCATTATTAGGCACAGAAGCCGTGGAGTGCAACATTCATGGGAAGCCGGACACTACTCGACAGGTACTCAGAATTTGGAGAAGAACCCGCCTTGCAATGCCGAAGACAATCTGCGCGCCGGACTCATCGTCATTGAAGCCTGGTTCAGGGGCTACTGAGGGAGTCCTGGATTAGGGGTTCCTCGGACAGCCGGACTATATACTTTGGCCGGACTGTTGGACTATGAAGATACAAGATTGAAGACTTTGTCTCGTGTCCGGATGGGACTCTCCTTGGCGTGGAAGGCAAGCTTGGCAATTCGGATATGTAGATCTCCTCCCTTGTAACCGACTCTGTGTAACCCTAGCCCCCTCCGGTGTCTATATAAACCGGAGGGTTTAGTCCGTAGGACAAGAACAATCAGAATCATAGGCTTGCTTCTAGGGTTTAGCCTCTACGATCTCGTGGTAGATCAACTCCTGTAATACTCATATCATCAAGATCAATCCAGCAGGAAGTAGGGTATTACCTCCATCGAGAGGGCCCGAACCTGGGTAAACATTGTTTCCCCCGCCTCCTGTTACCATCCGCCTTAGACACACAGTTCGGGACCCCCTACCCGAGATCTGCCAGTTTTGACACCGACAGTGGTCTTGTGCGAAGCTTACTGATGAGCGGGCGTCGTCGGTGTTCGAACAGATGAAGGCCGACTTGAAGCCGGGCAACGCGAGGGCGGCCAAAGTGGCATGGGCCATGCTCCTGAGGGAATTCTTGACGCTGCGTGTTGCTCCACTTCAGGCGCATGCGCGCCCCTTGTGGAGGCTTGGAGATGAGGAGGACAAGATTCGCCTGAATCCGGAGGCCTTGCCTGACGATGAGCTGTCCGCAGTTTTGCGCCTCTTGGTCGGGGATAACCAAGAGTACCCGTTGTCGGTGTCAAAACCGGCGGATCTCGGGTAGGGGTCCCGAACTGTGCGTCTAAGGCGGATGGTAACAGGAGGCGGGGGACACAATGTTTACCCAGGTTCGGGCCCTCTCGATGGAGGTAATACCCTACTTCCTGCTTGATCGATCTTGATCATATGAGTATTACAAGAGTTGATCTACCATGAGATCATAGAGGCTAAACCCTAGAAGCTAGCCTATGGTATGATTGTTGTTGTCATACGGACTAAACCCTCCGGTTTATATAGACACCGGAGGGGGCTAGGGTTACAGAGTCGGTTACAAGGGAGGAGATCTACATATCCGTATTGCCAAGCTTGCCTTCCACACCAAGGAGAGTCCCATCCGGACACGGGACGAAGTCTTCAATCTTGTATCTTCATAGTCCAACAGTCCGGCTAAAGTATATAGTCCGGCCGTCCGAGGACCCCCTAATCCAGGACTCCCTCAGTAGCCCCTGAACCAGGCTTCATTGACGATGAGTCCGGCGTGCAGATTATCTTCGACATTGCAAGGCGGGTTCCTCCTCCGAATACTCCATAGAAGATTTTGAACACAAGGATAGTGTCCGGCTCTACAAAACAAACTCCACATACCACCGTAGAGAGAATGATATTTCCACAAATCTAATATGCTCACAACTTTTCATGATGTGACATCACACCATGGCCTGATCATTATTCGAACCGTTTTTCTCAATCAGCCTGCCACTGCACGTTTTGTGAGGCAATTTTATTGGCATGTCTTGTCGAAGCAGAGATCGTGTCCCCCGTATTACGGGATTCTCATCAATACGGATGTGGGTAACCCAATCATGCCCGTTGGTATGACCCCTCGATTTTAGGCAAGTTCCAAATGGCCACGCGGAGGACGCTTGATATTCGCCCTCCTTATAAAGAGGCCAAGGCCTGTCCTTTTTCTTCTCGCACTCAATCGAATCCTTCCCCCACCTCGAGTTCCAACACTCAAGGCTCAGGTCGGGCGCTTCGGACCTTCAACCATGTCCGGATCCAACCTTCAAGGTCGGTGGATGCCCTCCTCTATCACAGAGGGAGACATCAAGAAGCTAAGAGAGGCTAGGTATTTGACCGCCGAAATCTCGCACAGGCAACCTGCTCGAGGGCAGGTCATTCCCACTCCCGAACCCGGCGAGAGCATCGTATTCATCTCTCACTTCCACCGAGGGCTAGGCCTTGTTCTAGATCCCTTTGTTAGGGGCTCATGTTCTATTACGGGCTGGATTTCCATGACCTGGCCCCGGATTCCATCCTTCACATCTCGTCGTCCATCGTCGTGTGTGAAGCCTTCCTCCGCATTACCCCACACTTCGGCTTATGGCTCAAGACCTTCAATGTGAAGCCGAAGATGATTGAGGGGTGACATGCAGAGTGCGGAGGTGCTATAATAACCAAAGGCGCCGATGTTCCATGGCCAAAGGGTTCCTTCCCGGAGGTGTCCAGTTTATGGCAACGGGAGTGGTTTTACATCATAGCCCCCCGTGGTACTAAGTGGGTGGCCGCCCCTGCCTTTCGCTCGGGCCCCCCCGCCACAACTGACATCATGGATCAACAAGGGGCTGGACTGGGGGCCAGTAAATGATGTGCCGATATTGCAGAGTCGCATCCGAGATCTCTTCGAGAGAGATGTCAGCCTGGTCACGGTAATGCAAGTCATGCTAGTTCGTCGAGTCCCGCTTTGCAAACGTCGACCCCTCCGTATGTGGGAGTTCAACCCGGAAGGACCGCGAGCTATTCAGCACTTCCTCGGCATGACGCTCGAAGAGATGTATAAATTGTTCTTCAGACCACAAATAAGGTGTCCGGACACCACCGAGGATGCGGGTCAGAGCTACAATCGTCCAGATACCCAAGTAAGTAGTCCTTCGGCCGAACACGTTGTCTCTTTATTTATCACAACATCATTTTGAAAAGTCGCTCTTTGACCAGGACTGGGTAAAAAAGGCGAAGATGATCAGGCGTTCGGCCCCCCTTCCCGAAGGCTCAGCAGATCCAGTACTGGCCAGAATGCTTGAGTTGGCGCCTTATCAGGCGCCCTCAGGGGAAGATAAAGGGGGGAATAAAGAGGCTGAAAGCGGGCCTCGCTCATTATTCATCCAAACCGGGGGAATTAGCGCCTCCGCGAAGGAGGATAACCGGGGAGAAGAATCCTAAATTCCCTCTCCCCAAGGAAGGAAGAGGACCACCTCTGATGACTTGGAAACAATGGTTTCCAAACGAGGGAAGAAATCTTTGCCAGAGGGTCCGGCCCCGGGGGGTACCCTTGCCGCACAGTGCCCGCAAGGGGATCAGCCCTCCACCGAGCTGTAAGTAAACAAAAAGTACTTAATAGTAAAAATATCCTGCTTTACTTCTGAGGAAAATAACCGAACCATATATCTTGTAGTTCGGATCGTAGCCCTTCTCGACAGAGTTCGTCTTCGGGGGATCTTCTTTCGGAGATGATGGAGAGCGAAACACCTCCCCATGCCTCCCCGCCTCATGAGGCAGGCGACCCTGAGGTGTCGTCACGGAGGATTTCCCCTAATCCGCCAAGGCCAGACGGTAACCCTTCGGCCCCCCGAAGTCCGGAGTATTCGGCTCCTAAGGAGAGCCACAGAAAGAGTCCAGAACCGTCCGGTGTGCGATCGGACGCACTGATGAATCTTCTGGAGCAAGCGGCTGTCTCGGAAACGCATCGTGCTCTAATGGGCACGGTGGTTGAGAGGATTTCATCCGCCGAAAGCGGGTTGCATGCAACTTTTATGAGTCTGCTGAAAGGCTTTGAGGTACGTGAAATAGTGTATGTTTTTGACGGTACCGCACACATTAGGTGTGCCCTATGCAGATAGTAGCCCCTGAGACTCTGGTTGCTGTCGAGAACGGCGGAAAACAGTGGATCATAGTCCCAGGTAATAATCAGGCCGCCTTCCTGTGCAGGTGGCTGGAGGTCCGGTGGCTAGCCGGACTGGTGAGTTTGCCGAACTGAAGCCGCAACTTGATGCGGCTGATGCCGACATCGTGCTTGTAAACAAGCGGCTTGACGAGGCATAGGGTATGCGTTTTCTCCAGCGATCAACACATATTAAGAGGAGCATGATGCTAGTATTTTTAATATGTTGTGACTGCAGATGGGGCTGCCGCCGTGGAGACCCTTCGGGCGGAACTTGCCCGAGCCAAGGAACAAGCCAGGAAGAGTAAAGTGGCCACTCTAAAGGCGGTCGAAGAGCTGAGAGCCGAACAGGCTGCGCATTGCCAAAGCAAGGATAAAATAGCCAAGATGGCTGTTGAGTTGAAGGATGCCGCCGACCGTTATGAGCTTCTTGAAAAGGAAAATCGAACGAAGATGACGGACCTGGAGAAGGCCATGGTAGCGGCCAAGGACGCCCGCTCTAAAACCAGAGCGGCGAAGGAGGAGCTGCGTCAAGCCGGGGATATCGCGGCTGGGAAGCCCTTTTTGTTGCGGATGAAGTTCGGAGATCCTAAGTATGCCCCTCTTGATCAACTATGGAGTTATACAGACGCATACGTGGATTTGGCAGCAAGTGCTGCTGATGCGGCCGAGTTTTTCAAAGATCAAAAAGATCGTGAAGTGGAAAAGCTGTTCTGGTCACAGTTCAATGTTCCAGTGCGTCCGCTGCTGTTGAATGAGCGAATGGCTGAGTGGGCCGAGCTCCATAGGTTGTCCGGGCTTGGCATGAGGTCTGTTGGGGATCATCTGTGGCCGGAAGGGCCAAGGCCGAATAGTTATTTTAGTTTAGTGCAATAGTTCCTTGGTGTTGTGCCGCGCATCGACGCTATGAAGAGGTCGGTGTGCATAGAGGGTGCACGGATGGCTCTTGCCCGTGTCAAGACATACTGGGTAGAGATGGAGGCCACCGCTATTGCAACCCAAAGTTCGGCCGTGGGCCGAGTATCGGCCGAGCACTACTTTGAAGAAGTCCTTGAAGGCGCTCGTTTGATAGAGGCTCAGTGCTCGAAGAATATTATGTTCTAGTGACATGTATTCCCATTGTAAGAACAATGTTTATTAAATTATAAAGGCTGTGTTTATACTTTTGCCTGAAAGTATTATGATGCCTCCTGTGCGGCCGTTTATGTATATATGTATATAACCTGAAAGTTTGCAGTCGTCGGCTTCAACCCCCACGCATATAATGCGAGGGTGTTCGCAAAAAACGCGTATTCACACTTGATCCAACGTCTTGGTCCATTAAGGAGGTGATAGCACAGCAAACGAGGCAATCGGATTACATTGCTTTAACACTTTCACTTAGCCATACGAGTTTGACGGTGGGACTACTATATAGCCCCTGGTACCTCCGCGCTCGTCCGAATACGGGGCGCGTACATACATGACCGAGAAACGGCCCTTCGTTAATGCAGAGGAATCCCGAATATTCCGCTAAGTCATCGAGTGGTTGACCAGTCTCGCGCTTTATCATGACAGTCAGTTTTCGGCTTTCTCTACTCAGGTGCTCATCCGTATGAACCAGGGCACAATCGCAGTAGTTCTCCCGGTGCCACCTTAGCCGATAGAGCGGAACGTAAGGTAGCAAAACAAGGGAGCCGGGCAAACCCAACATTTGACCAAAGACATGATTCGGAGCTGATGCATATAAGGCCAAACTTGCGACGCCGAATACTCCCTAAGGTATTCGGTCTTTATAACATATGTTGGGCTGAGCAATGCCCTTGATAATGAACCCCGAGTGTCCAGGTACGTGCAATGTTCTGACGTGGCGAAATGCCAATAACGTCAGCATCCTTCTCAGTTGTACTGAGTATATGGAGGATGTGAACAACAAGAGACAGTAAAAAAGGTTTACACAGGGTCTTAATCTAAAAAGAAACCTTTGAGCGGGTCCCTGCTGCACGTCTGCGCCTGTGTCTCTGTTGTGCCGTATCTTGGAAGGGTGTAGAACGATTGTCACCTGTAAAAGAGAAGAACTTAGGTGAAAGTTGTCGTGCGAAAATTTCGTTATTCTCAATAAACCATTAAAATTCAAGATAAGTAAAGTTGAGCCGAACTAGCCCTGTTTACACGCGGGAAGCCCCTGGTACCGTCTATGAGGGTATAACCATCAAACCAATCTCGGGTTTATCTAAGTTGTGATAGCTAGTAATGCACCGTACTCGTCTAGCCGTGTCCGCGGTCTTGACGACCGATCATTTATTCTGGTTGGAGGGGCCGTTTAGTGTTCGGCTGTTAAAGCCGTCGCACATTCTTCCGTGCGTAAGGAACGTTCAATATTTCTGCTAATTGTGATGGTGCCACGTGGACCGGGCATCTTAAGCTTGAGAGAAGCGTAATGCGGTACTGCATTAAAACGAGCAAAAGCTGCTCTTCCGATTAGTGCTTGATAGCCACTTCGGAATGGAGCGATGTCGAAGGTTAACTTTTCTCTTCGGAAGTTGTCGGGAGAACCGAATACAACCTCTAGTATTAAAGAGCCCGTGCAGTGGGCCTCTTGCCCTAGTATTACTCCCTTGAAGGTAGTATTACTGTGGCTGATTTTTGTAGGGTCTATCCCCATTTTGCGGACTGTGTCCTGATATATCCGATTAAGACTACTGCCGCCGTCCATAAGGACTCGTGTGAGATGGTATCCGTTTATTATTGGGTCTAACATCAAGGCAGCCAATCCTTCATGCCGGATGCTTGTCAGGTGATCCCTGCGATCAAAAGTGATCGGGCAGGCCAACCAGGGGTTGAACTTAGGGGTGACGGGCTCTACGGCGCGTGTGTCTCAGAGTGCATGTTTGCTTCTCCTTTTCGTCATGGATCATGTTCACTATTTTGACCTCTGGTGGGAATTTTTTCTGTCCCCCAGTGCTTTGCTGGCGAGGCTCGTCCTCGTCTTCACTTGGTGTCTCCCTCCCCATGTGTTCGGCGTTTAGCTTACCGGCCTGCTTGAAGACCCAGCATTCTCTATGGGTGTGATTTGCAGGTTTATCGGGGGTGCCATGAATCTGACATAGTTTGTCTAGAATCTTGTTTAGGCTGGACGGTCCATCTCTGCTGCCTTTGAAAGGCTTTTTCCGCTGACCTGGTCGAGAGCCCCTGAATCCGGCGTTTACCGCCGTGTTATCTGGGATGTCTTCTTTATTTTTACGCTTGCTTTTACTCCGTCGTGGTTTTCCATTGCCATCCCTGACTTCGGATGTGCCTGGGTCGCTGGTGCTACTACGGGCTAGCCAGCTATCTTCGCCCGCGCAAAAGCAGGTCATGAGGCTTGTCAGGGCTGCCATTGTTCTCGGTTTTTCTTGGCCGAGGTGTCTGGCTAGCCATTCGTCTCGGACACTGTGTTTGAAAGCTGCTAAGGCTTCGGCGTCCGGGCAGTCGACGATTTGGTTCTTCTTAGTGAGAAATCTGTTCCAAAGCTTTCGGGCTGACTCTCTGGGCTGTTGAATTATATGACTTAAATAGTTTGCATCCGGAGGTCGGACATAGGTCCCTTGAAAATTAGCCCGAAACGCATCCTCAAGCTCCTCCCAACTTCCAATTGAGTTTTCGGGGAGGCTTTTCAGCCAGTGCCGAGCTGGTCCTTTCAGCTTGAGGGGCAAGTACTTGATGGCGTGGAGATCATCTCCGTCAGCCATATGGATATGGAGGATAAAGTCGTCAATCCAGACCCTAGGGTCTGTGGTTCCGTCGTACGCCTCTATGTTCACTGGTTTGAATCCTTCTGGAAATTCGTGGTCCAGCACCTCATCGGTGAAACATAGGGGGTGTGCGGCACCCTTGTATTTGGATGTCTCGTGGCGTTCTGACAGTTGTAGTGTTCAGTTTTGGTTGTGCGCTGGAGCGTGTTTCCTTGATCCGTAGATGGATCTGGTCGCGCCGATCTTTTGATGCAAGTCCTCACGTGAAGCATGTGCTAACTTATGTGCGGCCTTGTTAGCCGCTCTATCGCGGCCACAAGGTGGTTGATCGACTGGTCAGCCGTTTTATTTTTCGGCTGTGTGGGCTCTAAGGCCTCATCATCAAATTCAGGCAACAGCTTGCGCTTTGGATAGCTCTTTGTGTGGTAACTACCACCATACTTTTCTTCATTGTCGAGCACTTTGTCCCATTTACTGTTGAGCGTATTCTGCGCGGAATTAAGCCTTTGCTTCTGCTTCTTCAGACTCCTCGCGGTGGCAATAAGCCTTCTGCGGAGGTTCTCTTGTTCCAAGTGCCTTTCCGGGATGATGTGTGCATCTTTGTCCGAACTGTTTTCCTCTCCAGAGGGAGGTTGATGAACTTTATCCTCGGTGTCGCCGTGTTCGGACAGCGGATCCGTACTATGTTCGCCGTTTGCTGGTTCATCCTGCTCTGCCGCTGGGTCAATGTGGTCGTCGTTTCCTCTGGAGTCGACTGGGGTGTTATTTTCTCTTGCGCTGTTATCGCTGTTTTTGCTGAGGCGGGATTTGGAGCGGCGCCTACGCTTACGCTTTGTTTGCTTCTCGAGGGAGCTATCCTTCGCTACATCCTTCCGTTCCTCGTCATTGTTTTCTTTGGGTGTATCCACCATGTATATGTCATGTGATGAAGTGGCTGTCCAGCGCTCTGTGGGCGATGGTTCCTGTTCCTCTCCTGCATCGTCGTCCATGCCGTCGATGTCTTCGGAGTCGGAATCGAGCATGTCGGTTAAATCGTCGACAATGGCTACTAAGGGGGTGGTGGGTGTGGAGCGAATTTCTTCATCATCCGCATCCCATTCTAGCTGGACATAGTTCGGCCAAGGTTCTCCTGACAAGGAGAGGGACCTTAATGAATTTACCACGTCGCCGAAAGGCGAGTGCTGAAAGATATCCGCGGAGGTAAACTCCATGATCGGCGCCCAATCAGATTCGATGGGCACGGACACAAGCGGCTCGGAGTCCGTGGCCGGGGACGAATCCAATGATTCGGCAACACGGGTCTCGTGGGAAGTGAAGTCAGTATTCAGCTCTATCGCCACTAAGAGTGCGGCTTTCGTGGCGGGGTCTATCCACCCGTCCTTCGATGGTGTAATTTGTTCCGGATTAAGGGTCGAAGTAGTTGCAGGCGTGATCTCCCGAACACTGTCCGACGGCAGAGCTAAATCATGCTCGTCATGATCGTGCGGCGTACCTGACATGGGGTCGAATCCGCCGAAGATCAAGTCTCCGCGGATGTCGGCATTGTAGTTCAAGTTTCCAAATCTGACCTGATGGCCAGGGGCGTAGCTTTCAATCTGCTCCAGATGGCCAAGCGAATTGGCCCGCAGTACGAAGCCGCTGAATACGAAGATCTGTCCGGGGAGGAAAACCTCACCCTGGATCGCATCGTTGCTAATGATTGAAGGAGCCATCAAGCCTTACGGTGGTGGCATAGTGAAACTCTCAATGAAAGCACCAATGTCGGTGTCAAAACCGGCGGATCTCGGGTAGGGGGTCCCGAACTATGCGTCTAAGGCGGATGGTAGCAGGAGGCGGGGGACACAATGTTTACCCAGGTTCGGGGCCTCTCGATGGAGGTAATACCCTACTTCCTGCTTGATTGATCTTGATGATATGAGTATTACAAGAGTTGATCTACCACGAGATCGTAGAGGCTAAACCCTAGAAGCTAGCCTATGGTATGATTGTTGTTGTCCTACGGACTAAACCCTCCGGTTTATATAGACACTGGAGGGGGCTAGGGTTACACAGAGTCGGTTACAAGGGAGCAGATCTACATATCCGTATTGCCAAGCTTGCCTTCCACGCCAAGGAGAGTCCCATCCGGACACGGGACGAAGTCTTTAATCTTGTATCTTCATTGTCCAACAGTCCGTCTAAAGTATATAGTCCGGCCGTCCGTGGACCCCCTAATCCAGGACTCCCTCACCTGCCGAGCACCTTCGTTCCCCTGTTCCACCGCAAGGACTGGGAGCAGATCATGGCTTCCAGGCCGACTTTTGACGGTCCCGGGCTGGTGCCGCCGGCGCCTACCGGGGCCCCTGCAGCGCCGAAGCCGCTGTCTTCTGACGAGTCCCACGGGGAGGAAGAGGGGGAGGAGGAAGACTCATAGGTGACCCCCGAAGGGACGGGGGAGACCTCCCCCTTGAGAAAAGCTGACATCCTCCGCGCCCTTCCTGACGATGCCGAGGCCGACACCCGCCAGGAGAAGGGGGAGCTGCCCATCATCCCGACAAGGGGCAGATCGTCTCTGGTCTCTCGAGACGTTACCCTCGCCTTGGCGCCATCTGGAGCTGCGACCGGCCCCTCTGCTGTGCCGCCTTCTGCTCCCGGAGCCTGCGCGCCCACACCTCAGGCCTCAAGGCTCTCGGGCTTCAATCTCACCAAGCGGAGGGTGGACTACGCCGCGGTGGACCAGTAAGTGCTCGAGCTTCGCCTTGCCCTTGCTTATGTTGCTGCCTCCTAACGTTCATCCTTGGTTGACCAGGTCACTGCCTTCAGCGAAGAAGAGGAAGGAGGATGCAGCGGCCGCGCCCCCCTCCGTGAAGAACGGAGGCGACATCACTCGCACCTCCCCGGCCCGGTCGCCCTCGCGAGACTAGGAGGGGCGTCGTCACGAGGAGTCAGCCTCCGAGGTCCCGCTGGCTCCGGAAGTGCTGATGTCCAGCTCGGCCGCCGAGGTCCCAAAGGCGTGGGAGCCCTTGGTCTCCCAGGCCCTGGTGACGGTGTCGCCTCCTTCTCCTGCCGCTCCATCGTTCTCAGGTTCTTCTGCCTCCTCTGGTGTCTTGGAGAGTGCCCTTGCAGAGATGACCTAGCTACGGGAAGATCTCTTGGGCGCGGATCCGCGCCTGGTAGCCGGGCGCCTGGAGCTGGCATCCGGCTGGCTTCAGTCTGATGCGGCGGTCCAAGCGATGCTGACCCAGGCCACAATGGCCTCTGAGAAGAAGAAGCGAGCCTCTGCACAGGCTGCAGCCGATCGCGAGGCGGCGCTGAAGGACGCCATGGCCGCCGATGACCGCTGCCGGGCGCTGGAGGACGAGCTGAAGATTCTGTGTGATGAGCGTGCAAAAGAAGCCCGCGGCCGCCAGGCGAAGGAGGAGGAGATGAGGGCCCGGGAGGACGCCGTCATGGACCACGACGCCGAGCTGGGAGAGTTGGCGAAGGCACAGGCCGCGGAGCGCGACCGGCTAGAGAAGCTGGAGCGGAAGGTGAAGGCGAAGGAGGTCGATCTTGACGCTAAGGCGAAGATCCTGGGTTAGGATTGCGTGGCCTTCGCGCTTCTAAAGTCACTTTATGAAAAGGGCTTGGAGAGGCCACTGGCCACCGATGAGGATGGCCCCGCCCAGCTACTTCCTTACTTGGTGAAGGTGCTCGAGGAAGTTGTGGACGGCATTGGTCCCATGGCAGAGGCAGAGGCTCGTGTCCTTTCTTCAGCTGCACTGACGCGTGTCTTCAGCCATCTGCACCGTCGTGACCCCAGCGCTCATCTTGACGAGCTGCTGGAGCCTGTGGCTGATGAACACTGCACGGCTGCCGCCGCAGCCGTGAAAGGTCAGGTGGAGGCCCTGCTGGAGAAGTTCCGCGGCTTCGATTCCGCGCCTTCGACCGGAGGCGCCGCCACTTCTGCAGCTCCAGCCGGTGGCCAAGACAAAGGCGACGTCATCAAGGGAGGATGCCTCTCGCAGGCGTCGATGGTGTTCAGGGATGACCTGCGGCTCCTTTCCTGTTTTATTCCTGTAACATGCACCATGCCTCGTGGAGGCATTAAACTTACGTTTGATACTGTGAGAACAATATGTCTTCTAATATTTGCTTTGAGATTTTGCGATTTTTCTTCCTATTTGCTTTGCGGTCTGCGTCGGCAGGGCCCGGCCCCGCGCATACCTCAGCCGCCGTTGGGCCGACCGGAGACCAGGACGGACCCAAGGAGTGAGGGGATAGGTGACCAGTCAGGCTCCTGCGTCGCGATGCTCAGGAGTCCCCCTTGACGCGCAAACAACTTACAGGAACGAGATGCAGGGATAGGTTCGTTGTTCTATGTCGGGAGAGCCCGGCCCCGCGCATACCTCAGCCTCCGTTGGGCCGACTGGAGACCAGGACGGACCCAAGAAGTGAGGCGCTACGTGACCAGTTAGGCTCCTGAGTCGTGATGCTCAGTAGTCCCCCTTGACGTGCAAACAATCTCCATACCTTTGCCCTCGCTAAGGCTCGGCTCAGGAGGGACGTGCGACGACCAGGTCTGTGGGAGTTGGCTTGGGTAGCATACGCTTGGGCGTGACCCGAGGGCAGCCCCCGTGCCCAGCCCCCTCGCGCGACTCTCCCGAGGGGAGGGTGTTGTGGTGAGACCCGCACTGAGCTCTAGGGCTCCCTGAGGTTGGTGCGGCCGCGAGGCCGCCCTCAATTGTTTATCACCAGCGTGGAGCATAGTGCTTCCGCTTGTGCAGGGGCATAGCCGCTCCTCGGCAGTGTCGACGGCTAGTGCGGAGCATGGTGCTTCCACTGGTATGTGGGAGGGGGACTCCCTACTGCGGAGAGCCCCCGGGGCGTGTACAGCCCCGCCCTGACACATGACTTGCACGGCAGGGCTAGACGAGGTGTATCTGGGCACTCGTGAGGTAGCGCGGGACTCACGAGGCCCTACCTCAAGGCGGGTTGCGCCTGGTCTAGGTTTTTGTTCGCTGTGCTAGTCCTGCGAGGTGGTTAGACAACCTGCACCGAACGAATCTCTTGAGGTTATCGCGTGAGAAGGCCAACGACCAACGGCCCCAGGAGATGACGTGAACAGGGCCGGCCCACCAGACAGAGCTCAGCCGCTGGATTTATCGACACTATAGGGACGGGCCCAAGCACAGACACCGTGCTTAACCTACTCACACGAAGGATCCTGAAGAAAGACGGTCGGCGCGCGGCTCCCGTGGTGGGTGGCGATCGAGCAGGTAATAGTCATAGGTAGATTAAACATGGAAAGCATACTGGCTTAAGTAAATGCAGGGAAGATACATGCCACTGGGTCAGGCCCGAGCGGCTTGGGGATGATGCAGCCCGAGGGGGCGCCCCCAGCAAGGTAAGCTAAAGACATAAAAAGGGATACACGCCACAGGGACGGACCCACGTGGCCTAGGAATGATGCAGCCCGGGGGGCGCTCCCAGCTAAATAAACTTGAAAGATGTCACCTGGTTGTATTGATGAAGGGATGTTGGGGCAGCTGAAGGTGCGCGAGGAAGTATGTAGTGAAGGGGTTGATCCTCACGAGCCGCCGGGACCCTGAGCCTCGGGAGGCTCTGGGGGTCCAGGCGGTTCCTTGAGGACCATCTCCATCTCCTTCAGGACGGCGTGGTGCCTGGCCTCCTGAGTCGCCACGGCGCGCCGCAGGTTGCGCTGATAGGAAGACACCACGCTCGGTAGGCCAAAAGGCATGCGAATGTAGCTGTGCGGTGGACCCTCGCATCTTCCCACGCGCGAAGGCCAGAAGAGCTCCTGAGATGCAGCCCTGTTGAGCCCTGGGACGTCAATGCAGACGCGCAGTCCGACATCCTCGCCTGGATGGGGAGCTGCGCCTGGTGAGCGGTGGTCACCACGCATGGTCCTTGCGTCTTGAAGTTCCTGAGTGGTCCTGGAGATGAACTCCTGAGCGGTGGGCCCTCCTCGCCCTGTGTTCTCCTGAGGGAAACGTGTCGTGAAGCACGCCTCCAAGTGGTGCCCGAGCGTCTCCCTCGTGATGTTGGCAAGGTCTGAGGCCCTCCAGAAGGGAGCCCCTGAGCCCTGCCCGAGGAGGGCAGGAGGGCACCGGGCGCGCCTTCCTATGCGAGGGAGGGAGGCGCCCCAGGTGCGGGCGCTGATCCTGACGAGGTTCTACTTGCGACGCCACCCTCCTGAGGTCCTGTGCGGAGCGGCTACTTCTTCTTCTTGGGGGTGGCCTCAGGAGGGCACTCGCCCTTGCTGTCGGGGTCGTCGATTGCTGCAGCTTGGAAGGCACGCTCGAGGGAGCACACTGCGTCTCTTTCTTCGCATGGGACTGTGATTATTCTGCCGCTTCCTGGCATCTTGAGGACATTGTAGCCGTGATGGGTCACCGCCATGAACTTGGCCAGGGCTGGATACCCAAGGATGGCATTGTATGGCAGACGGATGTGCGCGACGTCGAAGTTGGTGAGCTCGGTGCGGTAGTTGTTGCATTCTCCGAAGGTGACAGGGAGGCGGGCATGCCCTATCGGTGTAGTGGAACCGTCGATCACTCCTGAGAAAGGCTTGGTAGGCTGAAGCTAGTCGTAGGGCACTTGAAGGTTGTCGAACGTGTCGACGGACAAGATGTTAAGCCCTGCGCCACCATCGATGAGGGTCTTGGTGACCTGCATGTTGCTGATGACTGGTGAACAAAGCATCGGGAGAACGCCAGCAGTGGCCGCACACTTGAGCTGATCTACCGAACTGGAGGTGATGGCGAACTTGGACCACCTGAGCGGGCGTGTGGCTTCGAGCTTGGGGAGGACTGCGTTCAACTCACGAGCAAACTGTTTGAAGACACGCTGAGAGGCTGGGGCTTGAGCTCCACCCAAGATGCAGGCGATAGCATGCGGCTCTTGGAAGCCCCCAGCCCCCTCGTCTTGATGGTGGTCGTCATTCCTTCTTGGTGGTGGCGGTAGTGGAGGAAGACCGGCATTGCCCAGAGGACGATCTTCACGAGGCTGATCCTTCCAGGCACCCTCG
The DNA here is from genome assembly GCF_018294505.1 of Triticum aestivum. Classification (NCBI taxonomy): domain Eukaryota; kingdom Viridiplantae; phylum Streptophyta; class Magnoliopsida; order Poales; family Poaceae; genus Triticum; species Triticum aestivum. The sequence continues at coordinate 152,096,609 of NC_057814.1, forward strand.
CGAGGCTGATCCTGCCAGCGGTCCTCACGAGGCCGTTCGCGCCACTCCTGGTGCGGGCCACGGTCATCCCAGCGTCCGCCACCACGTCCTCCTACTCTGCCATAACCCCGGTCGTTGCGCTCTAGGTGTGGACCGAAGCGTCCTTCTCGAATGACTCTGAGCTCTTGATAGTCGCTGGTGATGTGGCTATGCAGGTTATGGAAGGCGCAGAATGGTCGACTGCTCTTGGATGACTCGGGCTGGTCCCTGCCGCGCTTGGTGTCTGGCTCCGCCGCGAGCACGGCTGCTCCCTTGCGCTTTACGTCCTTGGCCTTGTCTTTCTTCTCTTCCGGGTCCGCAGCCGGGAGCTCGAGGAGGGAGAGGCGCCCCTCCTCAGCTCTCGCGCACTTGGTCGCCAGGTTGAACAGCTCCAGAGACGTGCATAGCTCCTCGTGGATGGCGAGCTCCTCCTTCATCTTGACATCGCGGACGCCATCAGAGAACGCGGAAATGATGGCCTCATCCATCACCTTGGGAATCTTGAGGCGAACGTTGTTGAAGCGCTGGATGTACTTCTGGAGGGTCTCTCCTGGTTGTTGCTTAACACGGCGTAGGTCACCCGCGGCCAGTGGGCAGTCGCGAGTGCCCTGGAAGTTGGCGACGAAGCGGTCGCGCATCCCGTCCCAGGAGGAGATCGAGCCTGGAGGCAGGTTTAGGAGCCAGGAGCGGGCGCCATCCTTGAGAGCCAGAGGGAATCAGTTCGCCATGACTTTCTCATCGCCGTTGGCCACCTCGATGCTCAGCTCGTAGAGCTGTAGGAACTCCGCATGGTCGGGGGTGCCGTCATAGCGAGGAGGCAGATCCGGCTTGAACTCGCTCGGCCAGGCGACGCTACGCAGCTCGGGGGTGAAGGCGCGGCAGCCGGCCGTGGTCACCGGGGCCCATCTTGGAGGTGGGGCTTGGTCTTGGCGCCCGCGCGCCACCACGGCAAGTTGCGCGGGGCCCTCCCGCAGCAAGCGATCCTGGAATGGCGGTGCGGGGAGTGCTGGAGCGTTTTCTTGAGGTCGAGGGACTTCTTGGCAGCTTCTCTCTTCTTGCGCGGGAGCCGGACGCGGTAGGTCGCGTCATGGGACCGCGCGCCTTGGCGCCAAGACACCGTCTTGGGGCAGAGGTGGTGGAGGCGCTCGATGGGCCAAGCTGCCCGTGGCTGGCGGGGAGCGAGGCAGTGAGAGGGACGGCACAGGAGAGCCCCCTGCGGCGCTGACAAGCTCGGCGATGTGGTCGAGCCGGTCCCCGTAGAGGTCGTCCACGAGGCGGTAGCGCAGGAGCTCGCGCGCCATGCATAGCGCAGCCTGCGCGTCCACAGGAGCGCGACGAGCGTGGGATGACGAACTGGCTGGGGTTAGTGATGGAGTGGCGGTGCGGCCGTCCCGCCACACCGAGGGGTGCAGCGAGGATGCTTGCTGCTCGTTCCCCGCCGGGCCGGTGGCGGCGTTGGCTGCAGGTGACGGAGAACAATGGAATGGCCCGCGGATGGGAGCCACCTGAGCAACGCGGGTGGCAAGGACAGCCCGGCACTCGGCGCGAGTGCGGCGTGCGTCCCCCATGGAGACGATGAAGCGATGGGACGCGGAGTGACGGAAGGGAAGCTTCGGCTCACCCCTACCTGGCGCGCCAAATGTCGGATCTCGGGTTCCGGCAAAACCCTTAAGGTTCGAACTCTGGGGTGCACGCGAAGTTCTCCCCCTACCGATCCACGTCCTACCTTTGCTAAGATCTCAAGGGCTAACTCGACGAAATCGCAACATAAAGAACACAAGATTTATACTGGTTCGGGCCACCGTTATGTTGTAATACCCTACTCCAAACCGCTTCCGCCTTCAACCACTAGAAACCAATTGTTGTACTCAGAGGCCACAATGGTCTTGTACTACATATTTTGTACTTTGCTTGGAATTCCTGTATCAAGTTGGTGCCTCATCAGCTAACAGTAATCCTGGGGCTAGTGAGCACAAGGGCCATTTTCTGGGAAATTAATATCCTGAAAATCCGGTCCTGACAGGAGGCTATGTTGACTTTGTTTCAACTACTTGCGCGAACATGTGCCAAGTCAAGCCACATCACAACCATTTTAATAGCATGTTGGCATGCAAGGTAAACCATTATAAACTCCTAGCTAATTAACCATGGCATCAGCAACTATAATCTCTAATTGTCATTGCAAATATGTTTCTTCATAATAGGCTGAATCAGGAACGATGAACTAATCATATTTACAAAAACAAGAGAGGTTGAGTTCATACCAGCTTCTCTCATCTCAATCAGTCCATCATATATCATCATAATTGCCTTTCACTTGCACGACCGAACAATGATAATAATAATAGTGCACCTGCTTTGGACTAAGCTGGAATCTGCAAACATTTAAGACAAAGGAGAAGACAAGGTAATATGGGCTCTTGGTTAAATCAACAATAATGTATATAAGAGCCACTTCAACATTTTCATTATGGTCTTATCCTATCGACCCCCAAAGAAAAGAAAAGATATAAAACTATTTACACGGGAAAGCTCCCAACAAACAAAAGAAGAACAGGAAATCTTTTTGGGTTTTCTTTTAATTATTACTACTACAGCAGGAAAAGTAAACTAGCTAAAAGCTACAAACTAATTCTTTTATTTTTCTTAAGGTTTTTCGAACACACAAGAAGAAAGCATAAAAAAGGATAATAAACTAGCATGGATATTATAGTGAAAAAGTATGAGCACCGACAACTATCATGAGTGTGTGAATATGAATGTAATGTCAGTGAGAAATATGTACTCCCCCAAGCTTAGGCTTTTGGCCTAAGTTGGTCTATGGCCATGGCTGGCCTGGCGGATATCCAAAGTTATAGTTGGGGTCGTACTGTGATGCAGCAGCTATTGCCTCATAAGCTACCGCTTGGAGACGAGCTGTCTCCATCCTCCTCTTATACTCGTTCGCCTCCTCCCTCGTTATAATAAATCTCCCTTTTGTCTGAAAGTCAAAGAAAGTAGGAGGAGTGTCACGCCCAAGATGCGACCCTATCCTAAAGGAACTCGAAGGTCCCACCAAGGATAGAAGTGCATCTTGAAGATGCTTTTGCATGGTGGATATCATTACATCAACATTACATAATAGATGGGGATACATACAAGGCATACAACTTCCACAAGAATACATCAATATACATGAGAACAACATCCGACTACGGATGAAATACAAACAGATGCTCAAACGACATCCACCCTGCTAGCCCAGGCTGCCGACCTCGAACCTATCCCCTAATCGAAGAAGAAGCAGAAGAAGAACTCCAAAACAAGAAACATTGATCTCGCGTCATGATCATCGCAAAACCTGTACCTGCAACTGTTGTTGTAGTAATCTGTGAGCCATGAGGACTCAGCAATCCCATTACCATGGGTATCAAGACTAGCAAAGCTTAAAGGGGTATGGAAAGGATAAGTGGTGAGGTTGCAGCAGCGACTAAGCAATGTATGGTGGCTAACATACGCAAATAAGAGCGAGAGGAGAAGCAACGAAACGGTCGGGAAACTAGCAATGATCAAGAAGTGATCCTGAACTCCTACTTACGTCAAACATAACCCAAAAACCGTGTTCACTTCCCGGACTCCGCCAAAAAGAGACCATCACGGCTACACACGCGGTTGATGCGTTTTAATAAAGTCAAGTGTCAAGTTCTCTACAACCGGACATTAACAAATTCCCATCTGCCACATAACCGCGGGCACGGCTTTCGAAAGATAATACCCTGCAGGGGTGTCCCAACTTAGCCCATTATAAGCTCTCATGGTCAACGAAGGATATTCCTCCTCCCGGGAAGACCCGATCAGTCTCGGAATCCCGGTTTACAAGACATTTCGACAATGGTAAAACAAGACCAGCAAAGCCGCCTGAATGTGCCGACAAATCCCGATAGGAGCTGCACATATCTCGTTCTCAGGGCACACCGGATGAGCAATCCGTACAACTAAAACCAGGCCTCAAGTTTCCCAGAGGTGGCGCTGCAAAGGGCTCTAGTTTGGACCAACACTCAGAGGAGCACTGGCTCGGGGGGGGGGGGGTAAAATAAAGATGACCCTCAGGAGCGCGACTCCCAAGGGAAAAAGGCTTAGGTAGGCAAATGGTAAAACCAAGGTTGGGCCTTGCTGGAGGAGTTTTATTCAAAGTGAACTGTCAAGGGGTTCCCATAACACCCAACCGCATAAGGAACAAAAAATCAAGGAACATAACACCGGTATGACGGAAACTAGGGCGACAAGAGTGGAACAAAACACCAGGCATAAGGCCGAGCCTTCCACCCTTTACCAAGAATATAGATGCATTAATTGAATAAGAGATATTGTGATATCCCAACATAAACATAATCCAACATGGAGCAAACGTCATCTTCACCTGCAACTAACAACGCTATAAGAGGGGCTGAGCAAAAAGCGGTAACATAGCCAAACAATGGTTTGCTAGGAAGGGTGACAAAGGTTAGAGGTGGTTTCATGGCAATTTGGGAGGCTTGAAGAGCAAGTGATAGGTAGCGCAGCATAGCGATAGAACGAAGCAACTAGCATAGAAATGATAGTAATGAGATCCAAGGTTATGGTCATCTTGCCTGAAATCATGCTAAGAAGAAGAACGAGTCCATGAAGAAGATGAAGCCACGAAGATGAAACAAGTGTAGATGAACGAATCCTCACGATCGCAACAAAACGGGAACTATCGAGAAGGAGCACAACATGGCAAAATGCAACACGCAAGCAAATGACATGGCAACAATGCCGAATAACTGGATGACACCTGGCATATCGAATCCGGGGCGTTACAACACTCTCCACTAACAAGAGATCTCGTCCCGAGATCTTAAGAACAAGACGGAAGAGAAAAGGATGAGGTGAAACAGGAAACGCAAAGAGAAGATGAACAACGCAAAGCCTCCGGAAGAATTGAAAGAATTGGGAATGGCTCCGGAATAATTAGAAGAGTCAGGTAAGATCCTGGGAAAAGACCTGTGGGTTAGGGCCCACTAAAAAGAAAACACGGTTGGAAAGGATTGAAGAGGAGATGATGCACCGGAACAATTGAAGTATTTGAATGAGGTGACAACTTCGAATTAATTTTGAAGGCAACCACGAATCTTCTGAGATGTCTTGAGCACTCCGAAAGGATTAAATGGCGAGAGGAGAGCGATCAAAGGGAAACATTTGATTTGAGGGAAATAATGTAATCAACCCGAAAAACTTGAATTGAATCCACGGGAAAGAAAAAGAGATGAAGAATGTCAAACGAGACGTGAATTCATCGGTTGAAATAATTGAGGGAAGACTGAAGAGGCTCCGTATGAATGAAATTGATGC